>NC_074678.1:4077538-4095038 GCF_029448725.1 Salvelinus fontinalis | reverse complement strand
CAACAGACACACAACACAGACACACACACATACAACACACACACATACAACACACACACATACAACACACACACATACAACACACACACATACACACACACACACATACAACACACACACATACACACACACACACATACAACACACACACACACACACACAACACAGACACACACACAACACAGACAGACAGACACACAGACACACAGACACACAGACAGACAGACACACAGACAGACAGACACACAGACACACAGACACACAGACACACAGACACACACACATACAACACACACACATACAACACACACACACACACACAGACACACACACATACAACACACACACACACAACACAGACACACACACAACACAGACACACACACAACACACAACACACACACATACAACACACACACACACATACAACACACACACACACACACACACACACACACACACACACGACATACAACACACACACACGACATACAACACACATACACACACACACACATACAACACACATACACACACACATACAACACACATACAACACACATACAACACACCACACACACACACACGACATACAACACACCACACACACACACAGACAGACACACAGACACACAGACAGACACACAGACAGACACACAGACAGACACACAGACACACAGACACACACACATACAACACACACACATACAACACACACACATACAACACACACACATACAACACACACACATACAACACACACACATACAACACACACACATACAACACACACACATACAACACACACACATACAACACACACACATACAACACACACACAACACAGACACACACACAACACAGACACACACACAACACAGACACACACACAACACAGACACACACACAACACAGACACACACACAACACAGACACACACACAACACAGACACACACACAACACAGACACACACACAACACAGACACAGACACACAACACACACACAGACACACAACACACACACAGACACACAACACACACACAGACACACAACACACACACACACACACACCACACCACACACACACGACATACAACACACCACGCACACACACACACAAACAAGAGAGACACACACACACACAAACAAGAGAGACACACACACACACACACAAACAAGAGAGACACACACACACACACAAACAAACAAGAGAGACACACACACGAAGAGACACAGACGACACACACAAGAGACACACACATGTTAGCTGTGCTAAAAATAATTACAAAAGGGTTTTCTAATGGTCAATTAGCCTTTTTAAAATTATTAACTTGGATTAGCTAACACAACGTGCCATTGGAACACAGGAGTGATGGTTGCTGATAATGGGCCTCTGTACGCCAATGTAGATATTCCATTAAAAAATCAGCCGTTTCCAGCTACAAAATTCATTTACCACATTAACAATGTCTACACTGTATTTCTGATCAATTTGATGTTATTTAATGGACAAAATAATGTACTTTCAAAAACAAGGACATTTCTAAGTGATCCCATTCTTTTGAACGGTAGTGTTTATCCCTGTAAGCCTGGCAGGTGAGGCTGTCCCAGACGCCTGTAAGCCTGGCAGGTGAGGCTATCCCAGACGCCTGTAAGCCTGGCAGGTGAGGCTATCCCAGACGCCTGTAAGCCTGGCAGGTGAGGCTATCCCAGACGCCTGTAAGCCTGGCAGGTGAGGCTATCCCAGACGCCTGTAAGCCTGGCAGGTGAGGCTATCCCAGACGCCTGTGAGCCTGGCAGGTGAGGCTATCCCAGACGCCTGTGAGCCTGGCAGGTGAGGCTATCCCAGACGCCTGGCAGGTGAGGCTATCCCAGACGCCTGGCAGGTGAGGCTATCCCAGACGCCTGGCAGGTGTGGCTATCCCAGACGCCTGGCAGGTGTGGCTATCCCAGACGCCTGGCAGGTGAGGCTATCCCAGACGCCTGGCAGGTGTGGCTATCCCAGACGCCTGGCAGGTGTGGCTATCCCAGACGCCTGGCAGGTGTGGCTATCCCAGACGCCTGTAAGCCTGGCAGGTGAGGCTATCCCAGACGCCTGTGAGCCTGGCAGGTGAGGCTATCCCAGACGCCTGTGAGCCTGGCAGGTGAGGCTAGCCCAGGCGCCTGTGAGCCTGGCAGGTGAGGCTAGCCCAGACGCCTGTGAGCCTGGCAGGTGAGGCTAGCCCAGACGCCTGTGAGCCTGGCAGGTGAGGCTAGCCCAGACGCCTGTGAGCCTGGCAGGTGAGGCTATCCCAGACACTTTTGAGCCTGGCAGGTGAGGCTAGCCCAGACGCCTGTGAGCCTGGCAGGTGAGGCTATCCCAGACGCCTGTAAGCCTGGCAGGTGAGGCTATCCCAGACGCCTGTGAGCCTGGCAGGTGAGGCTAGCCCAGACGCCTGTGAGCCTGGCAGGTGAGGCTATCCCAGACGCCTGTGAGCCTGGCAGGTGAGGCTATCCCAGACGCCTGTGAGCCTGGCAGGTGAGGCTATCCCAGACGCCTGTGAGCCTGGCAGGTGAGGCTATCCCAGACGCCTGTAAGCCTGGCAGGTGAGGCTATCCCAGACGCCTGTGAGCCTGGCAGGTGAGGCTATCCCAGACGCCTGTGAGCCTGGCAGGTGAGGCTATCCCAGACGCCTGTGAGCCTGGCAGGTGAGGCTATCCCAGACGCCTGTGAGCCTGGCAGGTGAGGCTATCCCAGACGCCTGTGAGCCTGGCAGGTGTGGCTATCCCAGATGCCTGGCAGGTGTGGCTATCCCAGACGCCTGTGAGCCTGGCAGGTGAGGCGATCCCAGACGCCTGTGAGCCTGGCAGGTGAGGCTATCCCGGGCGCCTGGCAGGTGAGGCTATCCCGGGCGCCTGGCAGGTGAGGCTATCCCGGGCGCCTGGCAGGTGAGGCTATCCCGGGCGCCTGGCAGGTGAGGCTATCCCGGGCGCCTGGCAGGTGAGGCTATCCCGGGCGCCTGGCAGGTGAGGCTATCCCGGGCGCCTGGCAGGTGAGGCTATCCCGGACGCCTGGCAGGTGAGGCTATCCCGGGCGCTGACAGCCACATTCTCTCCATATGACATCAGTCTGCTGGCTAAAACCCAGTGATGTAGTATCTATGTCTTGAAAAAAGTATTCATTAAACATCCTGTGTCCCATCTCTCTTTTCTTCTCCTGCCTCTTTCCTCCTCTTCTTCTCTTCTGGGACTAATCCGTTATTCATGGCGACTAGGACTCTTCTTGGCATGATCTTGGTATTTTAATTGCTAACCAGCGCTCCGCCACATTCCGCTTGGCATTTGCCAGAGTCTTATGTGATCTTGACGCATGTGAAAAAATGTCTGAGTAACTTTATCAGGGCTGTGCTCATATGAACAGACCAACAAGGACACAATATGTAAGGTAACTGAGACACTCCATATTAAACTACACCAGGTATTTAGGTTACTAGAGAGAGACTTGTCAATGTTCAGCCCACAAAACAACTTTGTGAAACGGAGGATAGTACATGAATCATTTTACATTTCAGATCGTAAATGTTTTGAGGCCTAGTGAATACTGCCATGCCAGGTTTAGAGTGCGAGGCTGAGGCAGAGTTGGGTCCCAGCCACGGCTGCCCTGTTCGTTACCCTCCCCTGCTTTTAAAGACTCTGCTCCAGAAACAACTGCTTACCCGGTGGCTAAGGTATTTTCAGGCTGCTTACCCGGTGGCTGAGGTATTTTCAGGCTGCTTACCCGGTGGCTGAGGTATTTTCAGGCTGCTTACCCGGTGACTGAGGTATTTTCAGGCTGCTTACCCGGTGGCTGAGGTATTTTCAGGCTGCTTACCCGGTGGCTGAGGTATTTTCAGGCTGCTTACCCGGTGGCTGAGGTATTTTCAGGCTGCTTACCCGGTGGCTGAGGTATTTCCAGGCTGCGTGTGTACGGCTGGTCTGGAGGCAGAGACACTGTATGTCAATAGTCAGCCTGACATATTAGCCCTGTTGATGTTGAGTATGACCTGGCCTAACCTGCGCAGGCTAGGCCCCCCCAAGTCTTCAGCATTGCTGAAAAAAAAAAAAAAAAAAAATCCCTCAGGCAGAATTCTGCGTATTTCCATGCAGGGAAAAAAATATGTAGAGAAAATGGATAAGAAATCTCTTGCTGTCTTTTTGTAAACGCAGATCTAAAAATGGTTCTTATTGTAATTTCTGCTCGACGTCAGACTCATTTTGTGCTTCAGTTGCACATCTCCACTGGGATGAGAATTCACTCGTTCTATCAGCAGACAGCACTCTGACTGTGTACCGACGTTTCTCTGCTACTGTTCTCAGTGTAGCCTACTTTTCTCTGCTACTGTTCTCAGTGTAGCCTACTTTTCTCTGCTACTGTTCTCAGTGTAGCCTACGTTTCTCTGCTACTGTTCTCAGTGTAGCCTACGTTTCTCTGCTACTGTTCTCAGTGTAGCCTACGTTTCTCTGCTACTGTTCTCAGTGTAGCCTACTTTTCTCTGCTACTGTTCTCAGTGTAGCCTACGTTTCTCTGCTACTGTTCTCAGTGTAGCCTACTTTTCTCTGCTACTGTTCTCAGTGTAGCCTACGTTTCTCTGCTACTGTTCTCAGTGTAGCCTACGTTTCTCTGCTACTGTTCTCAGTGTAGCCTACTTTTCTCTGCTACTGTTTTCAGTGTAGCCTACTTTTCTCTGCTACTGTTTTCAGTGTAGCCTACGTTTCTCTGCTACTGTTCTCAGTGTAGCCTACGTTTCTCTGCTACTGTTCTCAGTGTAGCCTACGTTTCTCTGCTACTGTTCTCAGTGTAGCCTACGTTTCTCTGCTACTGTTCTCAGTGTAGCCTACGTTTCTCTGCTTCTGTTCTCAGTGTAGCCTACGTTTCTCTGCTACTGTTCTCAGTGTAGCCTACGTTTCTCTGCTACTGTTCTCAGTGTAGCCTACGTTTCTCTGCTACTGTTCTCAGTGTAGCCTACTTTTCTCTGCTACTGTTCTCAGTGTAGCCTACTTTTCTCTGCTACTGTTCTCAGTGTAGCCTACTTTTCTCTGCTACTGTTCTCAGTGTAGCCTACGTTTCTCTGCTACTGTTCTCAGTGTAGCCTACTTTTCTCTGCTACTGTTCTCAGTGTAGCCTACGTTTCTCTGCTACTGTTCTCAGTGTAGCCTACGTTTCTCTGCTACTGTTCTCAGTGTAGCCTACGTTTCTCTGCTACTGTTCTCAGTGTAGCCTACGTTTCTCTGCTACTGTTCTCAGTGTAGCCTACGTTTCTCTGCTACTGTTCTCAGTGTAGCCTACGTTTCTCTGCTACTGTTCTCAGTGTAGCCTACGTTTCTCTGCTACTGTTCTCAGTGTAGCCTACGTTTCTCTGCTACTGTTCTCAGTGTAGCCTACGTTTCTCTGCTACTGTTCTCAGTGTAGCCTACGTTTCTCTGCTACTGTTCTCAGTGTAGCCTACGTTTCTCTGCTACTGTTCTCAGTGTAGCCTACGTTTCTCTGCTACTGTTCTCAGTGTAGCCTACGTTTCTCTGCTACTGTTCTCAGTGTAGCCTACGTTTCTCTGCTACTGTTCTCAGTGTAGCCTACTTTTCTCTGCTACTGTTCTCAGTGTAGCCTACTTTTCTCTGCTACTGTTCTCAGTGTAGCCTACTTTTCTCTGCCACTGTTCTCAGTGTAGCCTACGTTTCTCTGCTACTGTTCTCAGTGTAGCCTACTTTTCTCTGCTACTGTTCTCAGTGTAGCCTACGTTTCTCTGCTACTGTTCTCAGTGTAGCCAGCCTACTTTTCTCTGGTAAAATTCAAGATTAACTTTAAAGAAAACATTAGGAAATGTAGCTGGCTAATTTCTTTCTATAATAAACATCAGAAATATGATGCTCATGCATAGTTTTTTTGCCCAAAAAATAAAATACCTTTCTTTTTCATTGTAAGCTCATTTACTTGTGTGGCTGCTAGCCAGATAGTGTTGCACTGATGTATTTTTCTGTGAAGGAGAACTATAGCTGCATGTTCCTAGTCACTCGATAGAAGCAAAACTACACTGGTGTCTTTAAATATAAAACGCAGGTGAAATGGCTTAACACAGAGATTTAAAAAATAAAAAATAATTATGGTCTGTTTTGAAAATGCAGACTTGTGAACTCTAACGTGACCCCTGGAGAGAGAGAGACACACACACACACACACACACACACACACACACACACACACACACACACACACACACTGTACTCTCATCAATCTCCGTATTCGGTCATCAGCACAACACACAACTGCTCCGTATTTCTGCTTGGTTAACCTTCTATTTCAGGAGGTGTGTGTGTGTGTGTGTGTCGGTGTCCTGCTCGTGTGTCCACTATAAAATCAGCTGACTGGATCTGTTGTGCGAGGTGGAGGGAAAACCAGAAGAAGCATCTCACGTGGAGTGGGTCATTGTCATGTGCTGTGTGTTTTTCATCTGTGTTTGTGAACACGCTCGGCTGTGACGGCTCTGACATGGGCTAGTAAAATAGAGACGCGGCGTTCCCCGTGCGTGGCTTGCCCTTTTTGTGCTGCATGTGATCCAGCGTAATTCCCATCAATCACACGAGGCCCAGAGTAGAGTGGGCTGAAGTGACCGCGCTGACAGTAATATAGGTTGGTAGGTAGCCTAGCAGTTAGAGCGTTGGGCCAGTAACCAAAAGATTGCTGTTTTGAATACCCGAGGCAACCAGGTGAAAAACCTGTCATTGTGCACTTGAGCAAGGCAGTTAACTCTAATTTGCTCCAGGGGCTCTGTACTACTATGGCTGAACCTGTAAAAAAAAATGTATATATATATATATATATATATATATATATATATATATTATTAGACCAAACATATTTCATTGCATTTATCTGGTGTATGAGACAATAAAACATATTTTCTTTATATAATATACAGCATTTAACAGACATTTTATGTATGTGCAACAGTTTCAGCCTGGCTGGCCAGCAGCCTCCTGCCACCACGGAACTGTCAGCTCGGTCTCAGGACCCAGAGGAGAGGACTTGGACCCCTGTATCTTCTGCTCGACCCCTCCGTAGGAATCAAGATGGGTCACGCAGGAATGGACATCTGGCCTGCTGCCTCGCCGTGCCCTCTGGCTGTGGAGGTTTTTTGGGGGGGATTTGTCTGTTTTAAGGGGGGGGGAAAGCCATCCCAGGAATGCCTTGCATTGGAGAAATTCCGAGGGGCTCTCGCAAGCAAAGCAGAGCTTGTCTACACACTCTACAGAGACGGTAGATACGGAGCACTGTGTTGCGACGTCCTTTTACCTCACAAAAGGCTCTCTTGTTATATGCTCCGGCGTTCTCCTTTTGTGCTTCCTGAAAATTCTGAAACACACCTTATCATTCCTTACGGAGCCTTTGGAGGGGGGGGGGGGGGGGGGTGTTGTCTCTTGGGTCCACGAACGGAACTACTGTATAGGTTACTGCATCAAATTAGCCTGTTCTGCATAGATAACTGAATATAATCTCAGCGACTGTTCAAACAATAAGCCAAACAGAGTTCTAGGCTTTTTTAGAACCCCCCCCCCCTTAAAAAAAAAGCTATGTTGAGAAGTAATGACTACTGCTACACAGCAGCATACCCCCCTGCATACCACCCTGCATACCGCCCTGCATACCACCGCTGGCTTGCTTCTGAAGCTAAGCAGGGTTGGTCCTGGTCAGTCCCTGGATGGGAGACCAGATCATGCTGGAAGTGGTGTTGGAGGGCCAGTAGGAGGCACTTTTGCCTCTGGTCTAAAAAATATCCCAATGCACCATGGCAGTGATTGGGGACATTGCCCTGTAGAGTGCCGTCTTTCGGATGGGACGTTAAACGGGTGTCCTGACTCTCTGAGGTCATTAAAGATCCCATGGCACTTATCGTAAGAGTAGGGGTGTTAACCCCGGTGTCCTGGCTAAATTCCCAATCTGGCCCTCAAACCATCATGGTCACCTAATAATCCCCAGTTCACAAGTGGCTCATTCATCCCCCTCCTCTCCCCTGTAACTATTCCCCAGGTCGTTGCTGTAAATGAGAACGTGTTCTCAGTCAACTTACTTGGTAAAATAACGGATAAATAATTTTTTATATATAAAATACACAATAAAAACAGCTCCATTCTCTGTGATATGACGTTCTATTTGTTCTCTGATATGTGAACAAATAGATTGAAGCAGCATATTAAACTGGGATAATGTGGAAGGTTACACTGATGAGTAGGCTACAGGAATATTTGCCAGGGCTAATTATTTATAAATCGTATTTTACATGGAGGGTGATGTGGGAAGCTAAAATGCTAACGTTAGTTTGCTTGCTGTTTTTAGCTAGCTAGCTAGCAAGCTCAAATTACTTGAGAAATGTGCTTAAATCGCATAATAAGTTGTATGGCCTACAGTGGTGATGTTTTCAACATGATTCTTCTTTGCCGTAGTGAAGGAGATGGGGTGGGGGGCTGAGTGAAGGAGGGGGGGGGTGGGGGCTGAGTGAAGGAGAGGGGCTGGGGGGCTGAGTGAAGGAGAGGGGCTGGGGGGCTGAGTGAAGGAGGGGGGGGATGGGGGCTGAGTGAAGGAGAGAGGCTGGGGGGCTGAGTGAAGGAGAGAGGCTGGGGGGCTGAGTGAAGGTTATGGAACCGCCACCTGTCCCAGACCTGTTGTTTTTCAACTCTTAATGATCAGCTATGAAAAGCCAACTGAAAATTATTCATGATTATTATTTGACCATGCTTGTCACTTATGAACATTTTTGAACATCTTGGCATAGTTCTGTTATAATCTCCACCCGGCACAGCCAGAAGAGGACTGGCCACCCCTCATAGCCTGGTTCCTCTCTAGGTTTCTTCCTAGGTTTTGGCCTTTCTAGGGAGTTTTTCCAAGCCACCGTGCTTCTACACCTGCATTCTAGCTGTTTGGGGTTTTAGGCTGGGTTTCTCTACAGCACTTCGAGATATTATCTGATGTACGAAGGGCTATATAAAATAAAATTGATTGATTGATTGATGATTGAAGGAGAGGGGCTGGGGGGCTGAGTGAAGGAGAGGGGCTGGGGGGCTGAGTGAAGGAGAGGGGCTGGGGGGCTGAGTGAAGGAGAGGGGCTGGGGGGCTGAGTGAAGGAGAGGGGCTGGGGGGCTGAGTGAAGGAGAGGGGCTGAGTGAAGGAGAGGGGCTGAGTGAAGGAGAGGGGCTGAGTGAAGGAGAGGGGCTGAGTGAAGGAGAGGGGCTGAGTGAAGGAGAGGGGCTGAGTGAAGGAGAGGGGCTGAGTGAAGGAGAGGGGCTGAGTGAAGGAGAGGGGCTGAGTGAAGGAGAGGGGCTGAGGGAAGGAGAGGGGCTGAGGGAAGGAGAGGGGCTGAGGGAAGGAGAGGGGCTGAGGGAAGGAGAGGGGCTGAGGGAAGGAGAGGGGCTGAGGGAAGGAGAGGGGCTGAGGGAAGGAGAGGGGCTGAGGGAAGGAGAGGGGCTGGGGGGCTGAGTGAAGGAGAGGAGGTGGGGGGCTGAGTGAAGGAGAGGAGGTGGGGGGCTGAGTGAAGGAGAGGGGGTGGGGGGCTGAGTGAAGGAGAGGGGGTGGGGGGCTGAGTGAAGGAGAGGGGGTAGGGGCTGAGTGAAGGAGAGGGGCTGGGGGGCTGAGTGGGGCTGGGGAGCTGAGTGAAGGAGAGGGGCTGGGGGGCTGAGTGAAGGTGGGGGGCTGGGGGGCTGAGTGAAGGTGGGGGGCTGAGTGAAGGAGAGGAGGTGGGGGGCTGAGTGAAGGAGAGGAGGTGGGGGGCTGAGTGAAGGAGAGGGGCTGGGGGGCTGAGTGAAGGAGAGGGGCTGGGGGGCTGAGTGAAGGAGAGGGGCTGGGGGGCTGAGTGAAGGAGAGGGGGTAGGGGCTGAGTGAAGGAGAGGGGCTGGGGGGCTGAGTGGGGCTGGGGAGCTGAGTGAAGGAGAGGGGCTGGGGGGCTGAGTGAAGGTGGGGGGCTGGGGGGCTGAGTGAAGGTGGGGAGCTGAGTGAAGGAGAGGGGCTGGGGGGCTGAGTGAAGGTGGGGGGCTGGGGGGCTGAGTGAAGGTGGGGGGCTGAGTGAAGGAGAGGGGCTGGGGGGCTGAGTGAAGGAGAGGGTGTGGGGGGCTGAGTGAAGGAGAGGGGCTGAGTGAAGGAGAGGGGCTGAGTGAAGGAGAGGGGCTGGGGGGCTGAGTGAAGGAGAGGGGCTGGGGGGCTGAGTGAAGGAGAGGGGCTGGGGGGCTGAGTGAAGGAGAGGGGCTGGGGGGCTGAGTGAAGGAGAGGGGCTGGGGGGCCCCGCTTTATACCTAGAACCCTGCTGAAAGAGAAGAGAGGAGAGGTGAGACAAACACTTCAGAACAGACCCCCTTTGAAGAGAAGCTCCTTATTCTCCAACGCACACCAAACAAGGTGACTGACAGCTGTCTGGAAGGACCTGGATGGATCGGTGAGAGAGGATGATGGGGGACGTTCATTGATCTATATTTGAGGACAGACCTAATATGGACTCATTGATCCATCCTGGCTGCCTTTTGACCTTTATGTTATTGAGTTAAGCATGGCATCCGATGCATCATCGCTGTCCTCATGGCCGGCAGAGTCCAAAAATATATATATATATATTGACCGTGGCAGATGATGTTCCTCAGAGATTGACTCTGATGACCCACAGACCGTCCGGAGCGAGCAGGCAGTCTCTTACCCTTTATTACATTGGCACTGTGTTAGCTCTCTACAGTAAATGTACCCACCAATGAAAGCTGCCCTTCAGCTCAATACAATCCAGTTGAAAAGAGGCCTGGTTTTCATTTATGAAAAATCTGATGGGTGACAAATGAGCCGGGGGGGGGGGGGGGGGGGGGGGGGGGTGTGAGACGGTACAGTCATTGCACTATCAAACTGAGACTGTTGTACTAAGCTCTGACCCCACCACTCATGGCAGTCAGTGGAAAGTGGGGATTGTTGCATGTAATTGGGACTTGACGAGCAGCTTGTCTGACAAACATAGCCATGGTTCTCCCTTCCTGTCTGTTTAGCTACACTAGATGATACGATACAAGCTATCTGGCACTGGACTCCTACTGTCTGTCTGTCTGGCCAGACAGACCAACTCCATAAAGACTAGGAGGAGGATAACATGGAGACAGATGCTCTGCTCTCCGGTCTCTATCGTCTCCTCTCTCTCGCTCTCTCGCTCTCTCGCTCTCTCGCTCTCTCGCTCTCTCGCTCTCTCTCTCTCTCTCTCTCTCTCTCTCTCTCTCTCTCTCTCTCTCTCTCGCTCTCTCGCTCTCTCGCTCTCTCGCTCTCTCGCTCTCTCGCTCTCTCTCTCTCTCTCTCTCTCTCTCTCTCTCTCTCTCTCTCTCTCTCTCTCTCTCTCTCTCTCTCTCTCTCTCTCTCTCTCTCTCTCTCTCTCTCTCTCTCTCTCTCTCTCTCTCTCTCTCTCTCTCTCTCTCTCTCTCGCTCTGCCTCTGCCTCTGCCTCTGCCTCTGCCTCTGCCTCTCTCTGCCTCTGCCTCTCTCTGCCTCTGCCTCTCTCTGCCTCTGCCTCTCTCTGCCTCTGCCTCTCTCTGCCTCTGCCTCTCTCTGCCTCTGCCTCTCTCTGCCTCTCTCTGCCTCTCTCTGCCTCTGCCTCTCTCTGCCTCTGCCTCTCTCTGCCTCTGCCTCTCTCTGCCTCTGCCTCTCTCTGCCTCTGCCTCTCTCTGCCTCTGCCTCTCTCTGCCTCTGCCTCTGCCTCTCTCTGCCTCTCTCTGCCTCTGCCTCTCTCTGCCTCTCTCTGCCTCTCTCTGCCTCTGCCTCTCTCTGCCTCTGCCTCTCTCTGCCTCTGCCTCTCTCTGCCTCTGCCTCTCTCTGCCTCTGCCTCTCTCTGCCTCTGCCTCTCTCTGCCTCTGCCTCTCTCTGCCTCTGCCTCTGCAACGGACAATGATTCATCAGCAAAAAAAACGCTGTTGTCTTCGCCACAAAAACAGCCGCCTCGCTCGTCCACAAGGAGTCAGAGGTTTTGAACGATTGATAACATCGATCAGCCTGCCGTTTCCCCCGGGCATCCAGACACACTCACTTCTGATCTGATTTGGCGCTCTTCCTCCTTTCACATTTTATTTTAGTTATTTTATTGTGTGTAACTCTGTCCTCTCTACTCCACTGTGTTAACATTCATTGTTGTGTTGAATGAAGTCACAAATGTAGATAACAAAACTTAACTTGCATATAAAACATTTTTAAGAGAAAATCCTACTTGGTTGTACATAGATATTACAGAAAACAAAACTAAATTGCTGTTAATATTTAACATGGAGGCCAGCTTGTGGGTGGCGTGCTTGCATGTTTCAGCCATAACGGATGTTATGTATATATGGGCTGAGGGACCATCCCTCTCCACACGTCATGAAACAGACGGCCAGCGACGCACACACACACACACACCGATATCCCTAGTCTCCCCTCCTTCCCACAATGAATAGTCTGGAAATCTCTTTAGCACGGTAGTTATGGGAACTAACATTTTAATAAGGGGACATTTTAGAGCGCTACACGCTGAATTACCATTACAACAGTGACATATTTGGTGGGCGGACAGGGCAGGAAGACTGGGAGAAAGAGAGGGGGAGGACAGGGAGAGGGGGGAGGACAGGGACAGGAGAAGAGAAAGGCGATGGGAGAGGATAGCGGAGTGGAGGGGAACCACACAGAGAGAGACGGACAGATGTGTAGCCTTCCCGCACACAGCATGGTGCTAACCACGTCTCTGTGAACTCTATGCTGTACCACGTTACATTAGTCTCTCTGTGAACTCTATGCTGTACCACGTTACATTAGTCTCTCTGTGAACTCTATGCTGTACCACGTTACATTAGTCTCTCTGTGAACTCTATGCTGTACCACGTTACATTAGTCTCTCTGTGAACTCTATGCTGTAACACGTTACATTAGTCTCTCTGTGAACTCTATGCTGTACCACGTTACATTAGTCTCTCTGTGAACTCTATGCTGTACCACGTTACATTAGTCTCTCTGTGAACTCTATGCTGTACCACGTTACATTAGTCTCTCTGTGAACTCTATGCTGTACCACGTTACATTAGTCTCTCTGTGAACTCTATGCTGTACCACGTTACATTAGTCTCTCTGTGAACTCTATGCTGTACCACGTTACATTAGTCTCTCTGTGAACTCTATGCTGTACCACGTTACATTAGTCTCTCTGTGAACTCTATGCTGTACCACGTTACATTAGTCTCTCTGTGAACTCTATGCTGTACCACGTTACATTAGTCTCTCTGTGAACTCTATGCTGTACCACGTTACATTAGTCTCTCTGTGAACTCTATGCTGTACCACGTTACATTAGTCTCTCTGTGAACTCTATGCTGTACCACGTTACATTAGTCTCTCTGTGAACTCTATGCTGTACCACGTTACATTAGTCTCTCTGTGAACTCTATGCTGTACCACGTTACATTAGTCTCTCTGTGAACTCTATGCTGTACCACGTTACATTAGTCTCTCTGTGAACTCTATGCTGTACCACGTTACATTAGTCTCTCTGTGAACTCTATGCTGTACCACGTTACATTAGTCTCTCTGTGAACTCTATGCTGTACCACGTTACATTAGTCTCTCTGTGAACTCTATGCTGTAACACGTTACATTAGTCTCTCTGTGAACTCTATGCTGTAACACGTTACATTAGTCTCTCTGTGAACTCTATGCTGTACCACGTTACATTAGTCTCTCTGTGAACTCAATGATGGAGGCTGCAGACGAAGACCCACCCCCCCCCCCCCACCTCTGAGTTGTCCACTGTCGCCCCGGTGGAGTGGTACTAGTCGCCCCGGTGGAGCGGTGCTAGTCGCCCCGGTGGAGTGGTACTAGTCGCCCCGGTGGAGTGGTACTAGTCGCCCCGGTGGAGTGGTACTAGTCGCCCCGGTGGAGAGCGGTGCTAGTCGCCCCGGTGGAGAGCGGTACTAGTCGCCCCGGTGGAGAGCGGTGCTAGTCGCCCCGGTGGAGAGCGGTGCTAGTCGCCCCGGTGGAGAGCGGTGCTAGTCGCCCCGGTGGAGAGCGGTGCTAGTCGCCCCGGTGGAGAGCGGTGCTAGTCGCCCCGGTGGAGAGCGGTGCTAGTCGCCCCGGTGGAGAGCGGTGCTAGTCGCCCCGGTGGAGGAGCGGTGCTAGTCGCCCCGGTGGAGGAGCGGTGCTAGTCGCCCCGGTGGAGGAGCGGTGCTAGTCGCCCCGGTGGAGGAGCGGTGCTAGTCGCCCCGGTGGAGGAGCGGTGCTAGTCGCCCCGGTGGAGGAGCGGTGCTAGTCGCCCCGGTGGAGGGGTACTGGTGGAGTGGTACTGGTCTCCCCGGTGGAGTGGTACTAGTCGCCCCGGTGGAGGGGTACTGGTGGAGTGGTACTGGTTGCCCCGGTGGAGTGGTACTGGTCGCCCCGGTGGAGGGGTACTAGTCGCCCCGGTGGAGGGGTACTGGTGGAGTGGTACTGGTTGCCCCGGTGGAGTGGTACTGGTCGCCCCGGTGGAGTGGTACTGGTGGAGTGGTACTGGTGGAGTGGTACTAGTCGCCCCGGTGGAGTGGTACTAGTCGCCCCGGTGGAGTGGTACTGGTGGAGTGGTACTGGTGGAGTGGTACTAGTCGCTCCGGTGGAGTGGTACTAGTCGCCCCGGTGGAGTGGTACTAGTCGCCCCGGTGGAGTGGTGCTAGTCGCCCCGGTGGAGTGGTACTAGTCGCCCCGGTGGAGTGGTACTGGTGGAGTGGTACTAGTCGCTCCGGTGGAGTGGTACTAGTCGCCCCGGTGGAGTGGTACTAGTCGCCCCGGTGGAGTGGTACTAGTCGCCCCGGTGGAGAGCGGTACTAGTCGCCCCGGTGGAGCGGTGCTAGTCGCCCCGGTGGAGAGCGGTACTAGTCGCCCCGGTGGAGAGCGGTACTAGTCGCCCCGGTGGAGAGCGGTACTAGTCGCCCCGGTGGAGAGCGGTACTAGTCGTCCCGGTGGAGAGCGGTGCTAGTCGCCCCGGTGGAGAGCGGTACTAGTCGCCCCGGTGGAGAGCGGTACTAGTCGCCCCGGTGGAGAGCGGTGCTAGTCGCCCCGGTGGAGAGCGGTGCTAGTCGCCCCGGTGGAGAGCGGTGCTAGTCGCCCCGGTGGAGAGCGGTGCTAGTCGCCCCGGTGGAGAGCGGTGCTAGTCGCCCCGGTGGAGAGCGGTGCTAGTCGCCCCGGCGGTGGAGAGCGGTGCTAGTCGCCCCGGCGGTGGAGAGCGGTGCTAGTCGCCCCGGCGGTGGAGAGCGGTGCTAGTCGCCCCGGCGGTGGAGAGCGGTGCTAGTCGCCCCGGCGGTGGAGAGCGGTGCTAGTCGCCCCGGCGGTGGAGAGCGGTGCTAGTCGCCCCGGCGGTGGAGAGCGGTGCTAGTCGCCCCGGCGGTGGAGCGGTGCTAGTCGCCCCGGCGGTGGAGCGGTGCTAGTCGCCCCGGCGGTGGAGCGGTGCTAGTCGCCCCGGCGGTGGAGCGGTGCTAGTCGCCCCGGCGGTGGAGCGGTGCTAGTTGCCCCCGGTGGTGTGGTACTAGTCGCTGTAGAATCTCTTACTCCCCATACTCATATCTAGGGCTTCCATTCCCTCTCCCCTCTCACTTTCATTCTCTCCTTTCACTTTCCCCCTCTTCTTCCCCTCTCCTGCCATCCTATCATTCCCTATCTTGTCCCTCTCTGTGGCAGCCAGCTATGTTGATTACAGTTAATTTACCCCACAGCCATCAACACCTGTGGTGCACCATTCTTTACGTCCAAAAACAACTCTAGCAAATAGCCTGGAGGCAGGCAGGCTGCAGTTTTGTTAGTGGCTCTATTTCGCCCTCCTATGGGGCTGTGAAAAGGGAAGGGAGGAGGAGGAGGAGAGCGACCTACACAACAGATGACCTAAGTTAAAGACTTTTGCTCTCTATGCAGTACGTACCAGTGCTTGTGCTGTTATGGTTGTATGTGGTCCAGTGGAACGAGAGGGTGAGGATTAGGACGGAATGAGAGGGTGAGGATTAGGACGGAATGAGAGGGTGAGGATTAGGACGGAATGAGAGGGTGAGGATTAGGACGGAATGAGAGGGTGAGGATTAGGACGGAATGAGAGGGTGAGGATTAGGACGGAATGAGAGGGTGAGGATTAGGACGGAATGAGAGGGTGAGTATTAGGACGGAATGAGAGGGCGAGGATTAGGACGGAATGAGAGGGCGAGGGTCAGGACGGTATGAGAGGGCGAGGGTCAGGACGGAATGAGAGGGCGAGGGTCAGGGCGGAATGAGAGGGCGAGGGTCAGGGCGGAATGAGAGGGCGAGGGTCAGGGCGGAATGAGAGGGCGAGGGTCAGGGCGGAATGAGAGGGCGAGGGTCAGGCGGAATGAGGGCGAGGGTCAGGGCGGAATGAGTGGGCGAGGGTCAGGGCGGAATGAGAGGGCGAGGGTCAGGGCGGAATGAGAGGGCGAGGGTCAGGGCGGAATGAGAGGGCGAGGGCCAGGGCGGAATGAGAGGGCGAGGGCCAGGGCGGAATGAGAGGGCGAGGGCCAGGGCGGAATGAGAGGGCCAGGGCGGAATGAGAGGGCCAGGGCGGAATGAGAGGGCCAGGGCGGAATGAGAGGGCCAGGGCGGAATGAGAGGGCCAGGGCGGAATGAGAGGGCCAGGGCGGAATGAGAGGGCCAGGGCGGAATGAGAGGGCCAGGGCGGAATGAGAGGGTCAGGGCGGAATGAGAGGGCGAGGGTCATCGCGGAATGAGAGGGCGAGGGTCATCGCGGAATGAGAGTGTATGGTGTGAAGGGGAAGGGGGAGAGGTTAGGGAGGGAGGGAGGGAGGGGAGGGGTGAGCGGAGAGCAGGGGAGAGAGGTGGGGCTGGGGGGCGTTGGGGAGAGGTGCGGGGGAGTTAGTGGGGGGGTTGTGGGAGGTTGAGAGGGACATGAACAGGGTGGAGGTACTGGGATATGATTAGTAAATAGAAGAGGGACAGAGTGGAGGTACTGGGATATGATTAGTAAATAGAAGAGGGACAGGGTGGAGGTACTGGGATATGATTAGTAAATAGAAGAAGAACAGGGTGGAGGTACTGGGATATGATTAGTAAATAGAAGAGGACCAGGGTGGAGGTACTGGGATATGATTAGTAAATAGAAGAGGGACAGGGTGGAGGTACTGGGATATGATTAGTAAATAGAAGAGGGACAGGGTGGAGGGTACTGGGATATGATTAGTAAATAGAAGAGGGACAGGGTGGATGGGTACTGGGATATGATTAGTAAATAGAAGAGGGACAGGGTGGAGGTACTGGGATATGATTAGTAAATAGAAGAGGGACAGGGTGGAGGTACTGGGATATGATTAGTAAATAGAAGAGGGACAGGGTGGAGGTACTGGGATATGATTAGTAAATAGAAGAGGGACAGGGTGGAGGTACTGGGATATGATTAGTAAATAGAAGAGGGACAGGTGGGGAGGTACTGGGATATGATTAGTAAATAGAAGAGGGACAGGGTGGAGGTACTGGGATAT
>NC_074678.1:3942538-4072538 GCF_029448725.1 Salvelinus fontinalis | reverse complement strand
GGCTGGCTGACTGAATGACTGGCTGGGTGGGTGACTGACTGGCTGGCTGACTGAATGACTGGCTGGGTGGGTGACTGAATGACTGGCTGGGTGGGTGACTGACTGGCTGGCTGACTGAATGACTGGCTGGGTGGGTGACTGAATGACTGGCTGGGTGGGTGACTGACTGACTGGCTGGCTGACTGAATGACTGGCTGGGTGGGTGACTGACTGTCTGGCTGACTGAATGACTGGCTGGGTGGGTGACTGTCTGGGTGACTGGCTGGCTGACTGAATGACTGGCTGGGTGGGTGACTGACTGGCTGGCTGACTGAATGACTGGCTGGGTGGGTGACTGACTGGCTGGCTGACTGAATGACTGGCTGGGTGGGTGACTGAATGACTGGCTGGGTGGGTGACTGACTGACTGGCTGGCTGACTGACTGGGTATCCAGGCTCACAGTCTATTTCTGTTGCTAATATCGTAATAAAATGGTCCATTCAGACCGTGGCAGTGGCTTTAAAACTCCTTACTCATGACTGGGCGTTCTTTCAACAAAAGTGATTGAATTTCCCAGATGAAGCTTGTATTTATCTAGCGAACTGCAGTCCGCAAAGTGTATTAATGGTTGGTGGGAGTTTGAATCCATGGAATCAGTCTGGGATCACTCTTAATTGAGATGGAATGGTTGCTACTAACATTTTCAATGAGAATAAGAGCTAATTCTTTCTGGTTTAGGGTTTTTCTGATCCTAGTGAAAATGTAGATTTGTGTTTGGTTGTGAAATCCTCCTTTTTTCATTTGTGCTTTCTGGCTGCAGTGCACCTTGTACTACTACCCATTTGAAATGGATTCACAAAGTACACGGAAACGTGTATGATTTGAAAGCAGCTTATCCACGGCAATTCTGACCTGTGTGTGTCAATGGGGGAGGGGATGTCTGTCTTTGACGTACGTGTCTTTTTGTGGAAGGTGCCAAGCTGAGTACAGACCCCCCCCCCCCCCCAAACATAAACTCATACCAACTGCAGCTCTGTGCTGTATTCATTGACAGTCTCCTCTCTAGTCAGGGTTATAGAAGTTTAAATCTCACCGTATCAACTTTACCGTAGCTTTCATTTACGCCTGCTACGTTACTGCAGACACGGTCATCTGAGCCATCCAATTGGCCAGCGGCAGGCCTTATAGTGCGCTCGATTTGCTCTCCCCGGGTGAAGGCAGAGTTTGTACCTTCAGACAGTTCAACCTCCCGACGTGCAGGTCAGCTGAATCGGGTGCACCTACCACCAACAGCATGAGACCAGTACATACAAATGGGAGGTCAAGGCTTTATCGTTGGCTTTTACAGAAAGTATTGGTAATCAACTACAAATGCAATGGAGATCAACCAGTTGATCGGGATCGACCGGTTGGTGACCACTGGCCTAGACTATCCTATACAATTGCGCACAGTAGCCCGGTGAATGTATCTTAGGGAACTCCAAGAGGAGCCTTCAGACCAGTTTTTAAACAAGGTTACCCACGGTGCCACCAGCTCACACACGCCTTGTTCCCCAGCCAATCAAAAGACTCGCTCACAGCCTTTCATTAAAGCAATAAGGCCAGAGGAGGTGTGGTATATGGCCATTATACCACGGCTAAGGGCTGTTCTTAGATACGACCCAAAGCACCGTGCCTGGACACATCCCTTAGCTGTGGTATATTGGCCATATACCACAAACCCCAGAGGAGCCTTATTGCTATTAGAAACTGGTTACCAATGTAATTAGAGCAGTAAAAATACATGTTTTGTCATACCTGTGGTATATCACGGCTGTCAGCCAATCGAGCCCTGAAAGCTGATTGGCTGACAGCCGTGGCATATCAGACCGTATACCACCGGTATGACAACTTCTTTTTACTGCTCAAATTATGTTGGTAACCAGTTTATAATATCAATAAGGCACCTCGGGGGTGTATGATATATGGCCAATATACCACGGCAAAGGGATGTGTCCAGGCACTCCGTATTGCGTCGTGCATAAAAACAGCTCTTAGCTGTGGTATATCGGCTATATACCACACCTCCTCGAGCGTTATTGCTTAAATATAACGTGTTGCGGTGGTGCTTCCGTCTGCGTGGCTGTGCATAATGCTTCTGTGTCTTCAACTCTGTCTGTGTCTTCAACTCTGTCTGTGTCTTCAACTCTGTCTGTCTGTCTTCAACTCTGTCTGTGTCTTCAACTCTGTCTGTGTGTCTGTGTCTTCAACTCTGTCTGTGTGTGTGTGTCTTCAACTCTGTCTGTCTGTGTGTGTCTTCAACTCTGTCTGTCTGTCTTCAACTCTGTCTGTCTGTCTTCAACTCTGTCTGTCTGTGTCTTCAACTCTGTCTGTCTGTGTCTTCAACTCTGTCTGTGTCTTCAACTCTGTCTGTCTGTGTGTGTCTTCAACTCTGTCTGTGTCTTCAACTCTGTCTGTGTCTTCAACTCTGTCTGTCTGTGTCTTCAACTCTGTCTGTCTGTGTCTTCAACTCTGTCTGTGTGTGTCTTCAACTCTGTCTGTCTGTGTCTTCAACTCTGTCTGTCTGTGTCTTCAACTCTGTCTGTGTGTGTCTTCAACTCTGTCTGTCTGTGTCTTCAACTCTGTCTGTCTGTGTGTCTTCAACTCTGTCTGTCTGTGTGTCTTCAACTCTGTCTGTCTGTGTCTTCAACTCTGTCTGTCTGTGTCTTCAACTCTGTCTGTCTGTGTGTGTCTTCAACTCTGTCTGTCTGTGTGTCTTCAACTCTGTCTGTGTGTGTCTTCAACTCTGTCTGTCTGTGTCTTCAACTCTGTCTGTCTGTGTCTTCAACTCTGTCTGTCTGTGTCTTCAACTCTGTCTGTCTGTGTCTTCAACTCTGTCTGTCTGTGTGTCTTCAACTCTGTCTGTCTGTGTGTCTTCAACTCTGTCTGTCTGTGTCTTCAACTCTGTCTGTGTGTGTGTGTCTTCAACTCTGTCTGTGTGTGTGTGTCTTCAACTCTGTCTGTCTGTGTGTGTCTTCAACTCTGTCTGTCTGTGTGTCTTCAACTCTGTCTGTCTGTGTGTGTCTTCAACTCTGTCTGTCTGTGTGTGTCTTCAACTCTGTCTGTCTGTGTGTGTCTTCAACTCTGTCTGTCTGTGTGTGTCTTCAACTCTGTCTGTCTGTGTGTGTCTTCAACTCTGTCTGTCTGTGTGTGTCTTCAACTCTGTCTGTCTGTGTGTGTCTTCAACTCTGTCTGTGTGTGTCTTCAACTCTGTCTGTCTGTGTCTTCAACTCTGTCTGTCTGTGTCTTCAACTCTGTCTGTCTGTGTGTGTCTTCAACTCTGTCTGTCTGTGTGTGTCTTCAACTCTGTCTGTCTGTGTCTTCAACTCTGTCTGTCTGTGTCTTCAACTCTGTCTGTCTGTGTCTTCAACTCTGTCTGTCTGTGTCTTCAACTCTGTCTGTCTGTGTGTCTTCAACTCTGTCTGTCTGTGTCTTCAACTCTGTCTGTCTGTGTCTTCAACTCTGTCTGTCTGTGTGTGTCTTCAACTCTGTCTGTCTGTGTGTGTCTTCAACTCTGTCTGTCTGTGTCTTCAACTCTGTCTGTCTGTGTCTTCAACTCTGTCTGTCTGTGTCTTCAACTCTGTCTGTCTGTGTCTTCAACTCTGTCTGTCTGTGTGTCTTCAACTCTGTCTGTCTGTGTCTTCAACTCTGTCTGTGTGTGTGTGTCTTCAACTCTGTCTGTGTGTGTGTGTCTTCAACTCTGTCTGTCTGTGTGTGTCTTCAACTCTGTCTGTCTGTGTGTGTCTTCAACTCTGTCTGTCTGTGTGTCTTCAACTCTGTCTGTCTGTGTGTGTCTTCAACTCTGTCTGTCTGTGTGTGTCTTCAACTCTGTCTGTCTGTGTGTGTCTTCAACTCTGTCTGTCTGTGTGTGTCTTCAACTCTGTCTGTCTGTGTGTGTCTTCAACTCTGTCTGTCTGTGTGTGTCTTCAACTCTGTCTGTCTGTGTGTGTCTTCAACTCTGTCTGTCTGTGTGTGTCTTCAACTCTGTCTGTCTGTGTGTGTCTTCAACTCTGTCTGTCTGTGTGTGTCTTCAACTCTGTCTGTCTGTGTGTGTCTTCAACTCTGTCTGTCTGTGTGTGTCTTCAACTCTGTCTGTCTGTGTGTGTCTTCAACTCTGTCTGTCTGTGTGTGTCTTCAACTCTGTCTGTCTGTGTGTGTCTTCAACTCTGTCTGTCTGTGTGTGTCTTCAACTCTGTCTGTCTGTGTGTGTCTTCAACTCTGTGTGTGATGATGAGGATGACGATGAAGCAGGTCAGCAGTGTGTGTGTCCCTTAAAGGTCAGATGATTTGTGGTTCAGCAGGACAGGACAGGGTAGAGCAGGTCTGTGGTTCAGCAGGACAGGATAGAGCAGGTCTGTTGTTCAGCAGGACAGGACAGGGTAGAGCAGGTCTGTGGTTCAGCAGGACAGGACAGGGTAGAGCAGGTCTGTGGTTCAGCAGGACAGGACAGGGTAGAGCAGGTCTGTTGTTCAGCAGGACAGGACAGGGTAGAGCAGGTCTGTGGTTCAGCAGGACAGGACAGGGCAGAGCAGGTCTGTGGTTCAGCAGGACAGGACAGGGTAGAGCAGGTCTGTTGTTCAGCAGGACAGGACAGGGTAGAGCAGGTCTGTGGTTCAGCAGGACAGGACAGAGCAGGTCTGTGGTTCAGCAGGACAGGACAGAGCAGGTCTGTGGTTCAGCAGGACGGGACAGGGTAGAGCAGGTCTGTGGTTCAGCAGGACGGGACAGGGCAGAGCAGGTCTGTGGTTCAGCAGGACGGGACAGGGTAGAGCAGGTCTGTGGTTCAGCAGGACAGGACAGGGTAGAGCAGGTCTGTGGTTCAGCAGGACAGGACAGGGTAGAGCAGGTCTGTGGTTCAGCAGGACAGGACAGGGTAGAGCAGGTCTGTGGTTCAGCAGGACAGGACAGGGTAGAGCAGGTCTGTGGTTCAGCAGGACAGGACAGGGTAGAGCAGGTCTGTGGTTCAGCAGGAAAGGACAGGGTAGAGCAGGTCTGTGGTTCAGCAGGACAGGACAGGGTAGAGCAGGTCTGTGGTTCAGCAGGACAGGACAGGGTAGAGCAGGTCTGTGGTTCAGCAGGACAGGACAGGGTAGAGCAGGTCTGTGGTTCAGCAGGACAGGACAGGGTAGAGCAGGTCTGTGGTTCAGCAGGACAGGACAGGGTAGAGCAGGTCTGTGGTTCAGCAGGACAGGACAGGGTAGAGCAGGTCTGTGGTTCAGCAGGACAGGACAGGACAGAGCAGGTCTGTGGTTCAGCAGGACAGGACAGAGCAGGTCTGTGGTTCAGCAGGACAGGACAGGACAGGGTAGAGCAGGTCTGTGGTTCAGCAGGACAGGACAGAGCAGGTCTGTGGTTCAGCAGGACAGGGTAGAGCAGGTCTGTGGTTCAGTAGATAAATGAGATTTGATGTGTGATGGCTGACGGCCCTGTGCCGTGCTCCTGGCTAACTGTCCATCACCTTCCCACTGTCACTGTTCTGCCCACTCAGCGCTGTGGGTGGGTGTGGGGGGAGAGGAGGCAGCAGCAGCATCAATTATTGAGGGTGAGGAGGTGTATTTAGTGATCGTTCCTCTTGAATGTCTGTAATGAGATGTAGTGGTGTGTTCTAAAGGAGAGGAAACCATCAGACAGATTGCTGCTAGATGGATATATAGCTGGTATGTGCTGTGGAAACCAGTAGGACATTGTGGCTCTGGCTAGGAGGACATTGTGGCTCTGGCTAGGAGGACATTGTGGCTCTGGCTAGGAGGACATTTGTGGCTCTGGCTAGGAGGACATTGTGGCTCTGGCTAGGAGGACATTGTGGCTCTGGCTAGGAGGACATTGTGGCTCTGGCTAGGAGGACATTGTGGCTCTGGCTAGGAGGACATTGTGGCTCTGGCTAGGAGGACATTGTGGCTCTGGCTAGGAGGACATTTGTGGCTCTGGCTAGGAGGACATTGTGGCTCTGGCTAGGAGGACATTGTGGCTCTGGCTAGGAGGACATTGTGGCTCTGGCTAGGAGGACATTGTGGCTCTGGCTAGGAGGACATTGTGGCTCTGGCTAGGAGGACATTGTGGCTCTGGCTAGGAGGACATTGTGGCTCTGGCTAGGAGGACATTGTGGCTCTGGCTAGGAGGACATTGTGGCTCTGGCTAGGAGGACATTGTGGCTCTGGCTAGGAGGACATTGTGGCTCTGGCTAGGAGGACATTGTGGCTCTGGCTTGGAGGACATTGTGGCTCTGGCTAGGAGGACATTGTGGCTCTGGCTAGGAGGACATTGTGGCTCTGGCTAGGAGGACATTGTGGCTCTGGCTAGGAGGACATTGTGGCTCTGGCTAGGAGGACATTGTGGCTCTGGCTAGGAGGACATTTGTGGCTCTGGCTAGGAGGACATTTGTGGCTCTGGCTAGGAGGACATTTGTGGCTCTGGCTAGGAGGACATTGTGGCTCTGGCTTGGAGGACATTGTGGCTCTGGCTTGGAGGACATTGTGGCTCTGGCTAGGAGGACATTGTGGCTCTGGCTAGGAGGACATTGTGGCTCTGGCTAGGAGGACATTGTGGCTCTGGCTAGGAGGACATTGTGGCTCTGGCTAGGAGGACATTGTGGCTCTGGCTAGGAGGACATTGTGGCTCTGGCTAGGGGGACATTGTGGCTCTGGCTAGGAGGACATTGTGGCTCTGGCTAGGAGGACATTGTGTCTCTGGCTAGGAGGACATTGTGGCTCTGGCTAGGAGGACATTGTGGCTCTGGCTAGGAGGACATTGTGGCTCTGGCTAGGAGGACATTGTGGCTCTGGCTAGGAGGACATTGTGGCTCTGGCTAGGAGGACATTGTGGCTCTGGCTCTGCACTCCTGTGTTCCTGGTGTATCTCCTTGCTCTCGGCTCTTAATGGGGGTCAGTTTCAGGCCCGCCGGCGTCTAACTGCTGATGGGCCCTCAGAGGAGCAGGAGAGAGGGATGGGACTAAGAAGAGGGTAGGAAGGAAGAGGAAGAGAATGAGGAAGCTGATGAGGAAGAGCGAACATGTCTACTTTAAAAAAATTGTTTTGCCGACCTCAGCATATCCTCTCTGCCCCCTCCTTCCCGCCACCATGCAGTAGGCCAGTTTAGGATTAAGTCTGTTTCCCCTAGTTGACATGTTCTACCGCGGTGTTGTTGAACAACAAGCCTAGCGCTAGCCTAGACCCATAACGTAGAACCCTTAGCCTTACGCCCCTCTGACTCTGTGACCTTTAGGGTTTTAGCTCAGTTATACAACCCTGTTGTTCAGTCACATTGGACCCAATTCTACCTAACTATCCTGTGCTTCTTAGAACCATACCTTAGTTTATCCTGTGCTTCTTAGAACCGTACCTTAGTTTATCCTGTGCTTCTTAGAACCATACTTTAGTTTATCCTGTGCTTCTTAGAACCGTACCTTAGTTTATCCTCTGCTACCTAGAACCTTACTTTAGTTTATCCTGT
The DNA here is from genome assembly GCF_029448725.1 of Salvelinus fontinalis. Lineage (NCBI taxonomy): Eukaryota > Metazoa > Chordata > Actinopteri > Salmoniformes > Salmonidae > Salvelinus > Salvelinus fontinalis. The sequence continues at coordinate 4,065,069 of NC_074678.1, read as the reverse complement.
GCTTCTTAGAACCGTACCTTAGTTTATCCTCTGCTACCTAGAACCTTACTTTAGTTTATCCTGTGCTTCTTAGAACCGTACCTTAGTTTATCCTGTGCTTCTTAGAACCGTACCTTAGTTTATCCTGTGCTTCTTAGAACCGTACCTTAGTTTATCCTGTGCTTCTTAGAACCTTACTTTAGTTTATCCTGTGCTTCTTAGAACCGTACCTTAGTTTATCCTGTGCTTCTTAGAACCGTACCTTAGTTTATCCTGTGCTTCTTAGAACCGTACCTTAGTTTATCCTGTGCTTCTTAGAACCGTACCTTAGTTTATCCTGTGCTTCTTAGAACCGTACCTTAGTTTATCCTGTGCTTCTTAGAACCGTACCTTAGTTTATCCTGTGCTTCTTAGAACCGTACCTTAGTTTATCCTGTGCTTCTTAGAACCGTACCTTAGTTTATCCTGTGCTTCTTAGAACCGTACCTTAGTTTATCCTGTGCTTCTTAGAACCGTACCTTAGTTTATCCTGTGCTTCTTAGAACCGTACTTTAGTTTATCCTGTGCTTCTTAGAACCGTACCTTAGTTTATCCTGTGCTTCTTAGAACCGTACCTTAGTTTATCCTGTGCTTCTTAGAACCGTACCTTAGTTTATCCTGTCCTTCTTAGAACCGTACCTTAGTTTATCCTGTGCTTCTTAGAACCGTACCTTAGTTTATCCTGTGCTGCTTAGAACCGTACCTTAGTTTATCCTGTGCTTCTTAGAACCGTACCTTAGTTTATCCTGTGCTTCTTAGAACCGTACCTTAGTTTATCCTGTGCTTCTTAGAACCGTACCTTAGTTTATCCTGTGCTTCTTAGAACCGTACCTTAGTTTATCCTGTGCTTCTTAGAACCGTACCTTAGTTTATCCTGTGCTTCTTAGAACCGTACCTTAGTTTATCCTGTGCTTCTTAGAACCGTACCTTAGTTTATCCTGTGCTTCTTAGAACTGTACCTTAGTTTATCCTGTGCTTCTTAGAACCGTACCTTAGTTTATCCTGTGTTTGTCCTGAAACAGCGTTGGCAGGGTTTTATATAGGGTACAGAGTAGGGCTGTGACGGTCATGGGATTGTGGATGACGGTAACTGAGCAGCCAAATGACTGTTCGTAATGACCGCTAGTTTTTTGTTGAAGACTCACATTTTCTCCTCTCCTGACTGCATCTACTACCACAGCAATGGAATGAATAGTACTGCCGTCCCCATTCAAGTCAATGATGGCATAATGGGTGAACTGCCGTCCCCATTCAAGTCAATGATGGCATAATGGGTGAACTGCCGTCCCCATTCAAGTCAATGATGGCATAATGGGTGAATTGTCGGCCTTTGCGAGTGTAGCCACAGGAACAAAGCAGGAAGTAAAAGCTGATGGCCTGTTTATATAATTATTTTATTTATTTATCAGTTACGATGGTTGTTTTATTTCCATGACAGTCTTCATCCAGAACCCACTGTTATATGGTGCTTGTGGCAGCCCTAGGTATTGGACTATATTATACAGGCTAAGCAGTATCATGTTGCTGCATCATGACTCTGTAAACACTGTTACAATGACCTCACTGTGACCTTACGGTGGGAGGAAGTTGCACAAGGTTCCTTCCTGCACCATCAGGCCTGACCATCCCGTGTGTTCTTTATTTATTTAACTAGGCAAGTCATTTAAGAACAAATTCTTATTTACAATGACGGCCTACCCCGGCCAAACACGGACGACGCTGGGCCAATTGTGTGCCGCCCTACGGGACTCCCAATCACGGCCGGACGTGATAGAGCCTGGATTCGAACCAGGGACTGTAGTGATACCTATTGCACTGAGATCGCTGCGCCACTCGGGAGCCCTATTCTTCTATTCATCTTATTAATGAATCCTAAATGCTGCCCTATTCCCCATATAGTGCACTACTATAGGCCAGAGCGAGAGAGTCAGTCATATGGAGCCCATAGCAGTGAGGGCCTCTCCTGACTGAGGCCTGTCTGAACAGGCCTGATGCCTTCTCCTGACGTGCTGTTCCTCTGCTGACTGAGGCCTGTCTGAACAGGCCTGATGCCTTCTCCTGACGTGCTGTTCCTCTGCTGACTGAGGCCTGTCTGAACAGGCCTGATGCCTTCTCCTGAGTGCTGTTCCTCTGCTGACTGAGGCCTGTCTGAACAGGCCTGATGCCTTCTCCTGACGTGCTGTTCCTCTGCTGACAGCCCCTGATCTTATCAAATTGGTTAGGCGCTATCGTGCCATTTTTGTTTTGAACGCATGTGCAATGAACTAAACAATGATTCTACATACTCAAGCCGGCCAAAATAGTAGAGTCCTAACTTTAGAACTCGCTGTTGACTGTTACGCACGCCTCTGAGAAGAGGGAACGCAACTCCCTGCTACAACTCAACTCTCTGAAGTGCAAGAGGTATGGACTGTAGGCGCGAGTAAGGATGACACAAAAGCAGAATTTACCGTTTACTCAAATTTATTTTCTTACACGGTAATATGGGGAAAAGGGGCTGGACGGAACCAAAGCAAAGAAAGTAAATATCAAAATTCCCCCTCTATCTAACCTGCCTACCCACTTAACTTACCTAACTTAGCACCGTCTGGTGCCCTAACCAAAATACAGGGGGTGGTCCGCCCAGGTCTTACCTAGTGTGCCTAGACAGTAAATATACTACGGGTATATGTATGCCCTCGGGCCTCTTGCCTAAGCACTCCCAAAGTGCCTTCTCCTTCCCCCCTGGGAACAAACGAAACAGAGTAATTTTTAACGATTTCACAAACACTCACAAACACAGGACATAGAAAAACTGCTACCAACAACAACAGTACATACCACACTTTCTGATACACAACCAACACTATATCACAATCTAATTTCTCTCTCTCAATCTCCAAATCTCCAAATCTCTACTCCTTATCTCATCTCTCTCAATCTCTCCTCTCTCTTGGGGCAGAACACTGGCTTTTATCTTCAGGTGGCAATGGTGATTAGTGTCAGCTGCTTCTTGACGAGGGGGCGGGGTCAGCTCCAATCACCAATTAGCCTGGGGTTGACCAATCAGCTGGTTGGGGAGTACTTCAGGAAGCCACCTCCTGAAACACACACTCAAATACAAAACATAACACAGAAACTGGGGAACGTAACATTGACAAAATCATCTAGAACATTCCCATGTGTTCGCTTCTCTGTCACCACATGTCATACACACCAAAGCCATCGTCCTCCCAGAAGAGTTTAATTTACACAGGAGAGACTCTTGACAAAGCAGCTACTTTCTTATCCAAACATTTGAGTGTTTTATGGCTGAGCGTTAGGAAACGAGTCATAGCGTACACAGCAGCTAAGACGACGTTTCTATGTCGTTGTCTTGGTGACAGTTGATGTCTTACCTTTAAAAAATATATTTATAAATAGACTGAACAATGGGAACAGAGAGAGCAGTTATTTTTCACATCACTTCGTCTAGTAACACTGTGTGAATAGTTCCAAGATAGTAAGGTTAGTAGAGACCACTGTGTGAATAGTTCCAAGATAGTAAGGTTAGTAGAGACCACTGTGTGAATAGTTCCAAGATAGTAAGGTTAGTAGCCATACAGCTAACCTTGACCCTCTGTTTACAGCTCCCTTCCTCATCCCTCTTAACACCCTGACTGGGTGGGGTGGTGTTACGCTAGGGTGTTCCAGCTCTTTCTCAACACAACTATCTGTGGCCTGGGGCAATTCTGACATCACCACAGCGTTCATTCTGTTTCCCCCTTTCCTTCTCAACACCACCACAGCGTTCATTCTGTTTCCCCCTTTCCTTCTCAACACCACCACAGCGTTCATTCTGTTTCCCCCTTTCCTTCTCAACACCACCACAGCGTTCATTCTGTTTCCCCCTTTCCTTCTCAACACCACCACAGCGTTCATTCTGTTTCCCCCTTTCCTTCTCAACACCACCACAGCGTTCATTCTGTTTCCCCCTTTCCTTCTCAAACTGTTGTTTTCACCCGATGGGGAGCTCCTCTCCTCCTCTCCTCCTCCTCTTGTCCTCTTCTCTCTCCTGTCCACAAAGGTTTCATACTCTCTCTCTCCCTGTTGGTGTAGCCTTCATAATCTCTGCTCGTTATCTGTGTGTCAGGCCTGGCAGCGTGTCCTCAGTCTGACGATTTAGTGACACTACGGCTCACGCTCAGTCTCTCTGCCTCCCAGGGATTTGTCTGTTGATGTTTTTGTTAACCCCTATAGTCTACCTCCTCCTTTCCATCCTCCTCCTCCTCCTGTCCATCCTCCGCCTGTCCATCCTCCGCCTGTCCATCCTCCTACTATCCATCCACCTCCTTTCCATCCTCCTACTATCCATCCTCCTCCTTTCCATCCTCCTCCTTTCCATCATCCTACTATCCATCCTCCTCCTTTCCATCCTCCTACTATCCATCCTCCTCCTTTCCATCCTCCTCCTTTCCATCCTCCTACTATCATCCTCCTCCTTTCCATCCTCCTACTATCCATCCTCCTCCTTTCCATCCTCCTCCTTTCCATCCTCCTCCTCCTCCTGTCCATCCTCCTCCTCCTCCTGTCCATCCTCCTCCACCTCCTGTCCATCCTCCTCCACCTCCTGTCCATCCTCCTCCTCCTCCTGTCCATCCTCCTCCTCCTCCTGTCCATCCTCCTCCTCCTCCTGTCCATCCTCCTCCTCCTCCTGTCCATTCTCCTCCTCCTCCTGTCCATTCTCCTCCTCCTCCTGTCCATCCTCCTCCACCTCCTGTCCATCCTCCTCCTCCTCCTGTCCATCCTCCTCCTCCTCCTGTCCATTCTCCTCCTCCTCCTGTCCATTCTCCTCCTCCTCCTGTCCATTCTCCTCCTCCTCCTGTCCATTCTCCTCCTCCTCCTCCTGTCCATTCTCCTCCTCCTCCTCCTCCTCCTCCTGTCCATTCTCCTCCTCCTCCTCCTGTCCATTCTCCTCCTCCTCCTCCTGTCCATCCTCCTCCTCCTCCTCCTGTCCATCCTCCTCCTCTTCCTCCTGTCCATCCTCCTCCTCCTCCTCCTGTCCATCCTCCTCCTCCTAAAGTCCATCCTCCTCCTCCTCCTGTCCATCCTCCTCCTCCTCCTGTCCATCCTCCTCCTCCTCCTGTCCATCCTCCTCCTCCTCCTGTCCATCCTCCTCCTCCTCCTGTCCATCCTCCTCCTCCTCCTGTCCATCCTCCTCCTGTCCATCCTCCTCCTCCTACTGTCCATCCTCCTCCTCCTACTGTCCATCCTCCTCCTCCTCCTGTCCATCCTCCTCCTCCTCCTGTCCATCCTCCTCCTCCTCCTCCTCCTGTCCATCCTCCTCCTCCTCCTGTCCATCCTCCTCCTCCTACTGTCCATCCTCCTCCTCCTCCTGTCCATCCTCCTCCTCCTCCTCCTCCTGTCCATTCTCCTCCTCCTCCTGTCCATCCTCCTCCTCCTCCTGTCCCTCCTCCTCCTGTCCATCCTCCTCCACCTCCTGTCCATCCTCCTCCACCTCCTGTCCATCCTCCTCCTCCTCCTCCTGTCCATCCTCCTCCTCTTTCTCCTGTCCATCCTCCTCCTCTTTCTCCTGTCCATCCTCCTCCTCTTCCTCCTGTTCATCCTCCTCCTCCTCCTCCTGTCCATCCTCCTCCTCCTCCTCCTGTCCATCCTCCTCCTCCTGTCCATCCTCCTCCTCCTACTGTCCATCCTCCTCCTCCTCCTCCTCCTGTCCATCCTCCTCCTACTGTCCATCCTCCTCCTCCTCCTGTCCATCCTCCTCCTACTGTCCATCCTCCTCCTCCTCCTCCTCCTGTCCATCCTCCTCCTACTGTCCATCCTCCTCCTCCTCCTCCTACTGTCCATCCTCCTCCTCCTCCTCCTCCTGTCCATCCTCCTCCTCCTCCTGTCCATCCTCCTCCTCCTCCACCTCCTGTCCATCCTCCTCCTCCTCCACCTCCTGTCCATCCTCCTCCACCTCCTGTTCATCCTCCTCCACCTGCTGTCCATCCTCCTCCTGTCCATCCTCCTCCACCTGCTGTCCATCCTCCTCCTGTCCATCCTCCTCCACCTCCTGTCCATCCTCCTCCACCTCCTGTCCATCCTCCTCCTCCTCCTCCACCTCCTGTCCATCCTCCTCCTCCTGTCCATCCTCCTCCTCCACCATGAGATGTTGTCTTAAATCAGATCACTAGAAGCATTTATCGTTCAGCTTTTGAATCTTAGGACTCCTAGACAGTGCAAATATATAGTAAAAGTGCATGCCTGTGTGTAACTGTGTGTTTTCTTAGTAAACTTTTCCTTGTAAGCGTGCGTGTGTGCGTGTGTGTGTGTGTGTGTGTGTGTGTGTGTGTGTGTGTGTGTGTGTGTGTGTGCACGCTCTGAGAGAGAGCCTCTGGGGTAAAAGCCTGTTTGTTATGGTTCCCCACCCTTTGCCCTCAGACAACACTGCCAATTAGAGGGGTGGTTTATGTGTAAAAGCAGGAAGTATGTTCCTGTGCCTGCTCTGCTATTGGCTCAGACCCACCTCTCTTCCCAGGCTCTCTCTTTGGGGGGTTTACAGCCCTGAACACATGAAACGTAAACACACAGCTCACCTTTGATCATCAGGAAAGAAAACACATTAAAATCCAGCAGAACACACTAGTGAGAGATGAGGAGCTGCCTGGGTGGGTGTAGTGTTAGTGGAATAGTGATAAGGTGGGTGTAGTGTTAGTGGAATAGTGATACGGTGGGTATAGTGTTAGTGGAATAGTGATACGGTTGGTGTAGTGTTAGTGGAATAGTGATAAGGTGGGTGTAGTGTTAGTGGAATAGTGATACGGTTGGTGTAGTGTTAGTGGAATAGTGATACGGTTGGTGTAGTGTTAGTGGAATAGTGATACGGTTGGTGTAGTGTTAGTGGAATAGTGATACGGTTGGTGTAGTGTTAGTGGAATAGTGATACGGTTGGTGTAGTGTTAGTGGAATAGTGATACGGTGGGTGTAGCGTTAGTGGAATAGTGATAAGGTGGGTGTAGCGTTAGTGGAATAGTGATACGGTTGGTGTAGTGTTAGTGGAATAGTGATAAGGTGGGTGTAGCGTTAGTGGTGTAGTGTTAGTGGAATAGTGATAAGGTGAGTGTAGCGTTAGTGGTGTAGTGTTAGTGGAATAGTGATAAGGTGAGTGTAGCGTTAGTGGTGTAGTGTTAGTGGAATAGTGATACGGTTGGTGTAGTGTTAGTGGAATAGTGATAAGGTGGGTGTAGCGTTAGTGGAATAGTGATACGGTGGGTGTAGCGTTAGTGGAATAGTGATAAGGTGGGTGTAGTGTTAGTGGAATAGTGATAAGGTGGGTGTAGCGTTAGTGGAATAGTGATAAGGTGGATGTAGCGTTAGTGGAATAGTGATACGGTGGGTGTAGCGTTAGTGGAATAGTGATAAGGTGGGTGTAGCGTTAGTGGAATAGTGATACGGTGGGTGTAGTGTTAGTGGAATAGTGATACGGTGGGTGTAGCGTTAGTGGAATAGTGATAAGGTGGGTGTAGCGTTAGTGGTGTAGTGTTAGTGGAATAGTGATAAGGTGGGTGTAGTGTTAGTGGAATAGTGATAAGGTGGGTGTAGTGTTAGTGGAATAGTGATACGGTGGGTGTAGTGTTAGTGGAATAGTGATAAGGTGGGTGTAGTGTTAGTGGAATAGTGATAAGGTGGGTGTAGTGTTAGTGGAATAGTGATAAGGTGGGTGTAGCGTTAGTGGAATAGTGATACGGTGGGTGTAGCGTTAGTGGAATAGTGATACGTTGGGTGTAGCGTTAGTGGAATAGTGATACGTTGGGTGTAGCGTTAGTGGAATAGTGATACGGTGGGTGTAGCGTTAGTGGAATAGTGATACGGTGGGTGTAGTGTTAGTGGTGTAGTGTTAGTGGAATAGTGATAAGGTGGGTGTAGCGTTAGTGGAATAGTGATACGGTGGGTGTAGCGTTAGTGGAATAGTGATAAGGTGGGTGTAGTGTTAGTGGAATAGTGATAAGGTGGGTGTAGTGTTAGTGGAATAGTGATAAGGTGGGTGTAGTGTTAGTGGTGTAGTGTTAGTGGAATAGTGATAAGGTGGGTGTAGCGTTAGTGGAATAGTGATACGGTGGGTGTAGCGTTAGTGGAATAGTGATAAGGTGGGTGTAGTGTTAGTGGAATAGTGATAAGGTGGGTGTAGTGTTAGTGGAATAGTGATTAGGTGGGTGTAGTGTTAGTGGTGTAGTGTTAGTGGAATAGTGATAAGGTGGGTGTAGCGTTAGTGGAATAGTGATACGGTGGGTGTAGCGTTAGTGGAATAGTGATAAGGTGGGTGTAGCGTTAGTGGAATAGTGATAAGGTGGGTGTAGTGTTAGTGGAATAGTGATAAGGTGGGTGTAGTGTTAGTGGAATAGTGATAAGGTGGGTGTAGTGTTAGTGGTGTAGTGTTAGTGGAATAGTGATAAGGTGGGTGTAGTGTTAGTGGAATAGTGATACGGTGGGTGTAGCGTTAGTGGAATAGTGATAAGGTGGGTGTAGCGTTAGTGGTGTAGTGTTAGTGGAATAGTGATACGGTGGGTGTAGAGTTAGTGGAATAGTGATAAGGTGGGTGTAGCGTTAGTGGTGTAGTGTTAGTGGAATAGTGATACGGTGGGTGTAGCGTTAGTGGAATAGTGATAAGGTGGGTGTAGCGTTAGTGGTGTAGTGTTAGTGGAATAGTGATACGGTGGGTGTAGCGTTAGTGGAACAGTGATAAGGTGGGTGTAGCGTTAGTGGAATAGTGATAAGGTGGGTGTAGTGTTAGTGGAATAGTGATAAGGTTTCCATCTTCTGTAGAAGCTTTGCAATCATCCGTCTTTCTGCCCCTGAACAAGGCAGTTAACCCACTGTTCCTCGGTAGGCCGTCATTGTAAATAAGAATTTGCTCTTAATTATCTGACTAGCCTCGTTAAATATATATATATTTTTTTTTATAAAAATATCCTTTCTCTTCTCCTCCATCCGGTTTGAAATAAAAAAACAAGCCACATGAATGAAAGAGGGGCCGTGGCCTGGAAACGCAAGAGAGAGAGAGAGAGAGATGGGGGGGGGGGGGGAGCGGAGGTAGGGAGACTGGTTCAGGCTGAGCTGGGGCTGTGGGTGAATGGAGGGGAGGGAGGGGAGGAGGGGGATGAATGAACGGGCTGTGTTTGGCACAGCTAGCGTAACCTAGCGTTAGCGTGATCAGAATGGGAATGCTGCAGGGCAGTGTTAGCCGCAGTGTTAGCATAAACATTGTGCTAGCTAGTAGTAGGCTCTGAGCAGGCCTGGGGCAAAAAGGGCTGAGAGGGAGGGAGAGAAAGGATAGAGAGAGAGAGGAGGGAGGGAGGGAGCTCCCCTCAGCAGCGAGAAATGGCCTCGTATTCTCCTAGTTTGCCTCGGTTGCTTTCTGTTTGCTTTCCATGAAAGGGTTAACCCCAGACAGCTCTCCTCCCTGACATGGAAGGGTTAACCCCGGGCAGCTCTCCTCCCTGACATGGAAGGGTTAGCCCCAGACAGCTCTCCTCCCTGACATGGAAGGGTTAACCCCGAGCAGCTCTCCTCCCTGACATGGAAGGGTTAACCCCGAGCAGCTCTCCTCCCTGACATGGAAGGGTTAATCCCAGACAGCTCTCCTCTCTGACATGGAAGGGTTAACCCCAGACAGCTCTCCTCTCTGACATGGAAGGGTTAACCCCGAGCAGCTCTCCTCCCTGACATGGAAGGGTTAATCCCAGACAGCTCTCCTCCCTGACATGAAAGGGTTAACCCCAGACAGCTCTCCTCCCTGACATGGAAGGGTTAACCCCAGACAGCTCTCCTCCCTGACATGGAAGGGTTAATCCCAGACAGCTCTCCTCTCTGACATGGAAGGGTTAACCCCAGACAGCTCTCCTCTCTGACATGGAAGGGTTAACCCCAGACAGCTCTCCTCCCTGACATGGAAGGGTTAACCCCAGACAGCTCTCCTCCCTGACATGGAAGGGTTAACCCCAGACAGCTCTCCTCCCTGACATGGAAGGGTTAACCCTGAGCAGCTCTCCTCCCTGACATGGAAGGGTTAACCCCAGACAGCTCTCCTCCCTGACATGGAAGGGTTAACCCCGAGCAGCTCTCCTCCCTGACATGGAAGGGTTAACCCCGAGCAGCTCTCCTCCCTGACATGGAAGGGTTAACCCCGAGCAGCTCTCCTCCCTGACATGGAAGGGTTAACCCCGAGCAGCTCTCCTCCCTGACATGGAAGGGTTAACCCCAGACAGCTCTCCTCCCTGACATGGAAGGGTTAACCCCAGACAGCTCTCCTCCCTGACATGAAAGGGTTAACCCTGAGCAGCTCTCCTCCCTGACATGGAAGGGTTAACCCCAGACAGCTCTCCTCTCTGACATGGAAGGGTTAACCCTGAGCAGCTCTCCTCCCTGACATGGAAGGGTTAACCCCAGACAGCTCTCCTCCCTGACATGGAAGGGTTAACCCTGAGCAGCTCTCCTCCCTGACATGGAAGGGTTAACCCCAGACAGCTCTCCTCCCTGACATGGAAGGGTTAACCCTGAGCAGCTCTCCTCTCTGACATGGAAGGGTTAACCCCAGACAGCTCTCCTCCCTGACATGGAAGGGTTAACCCCAGACAGCTCTCCTCCCTGACATGGAAGGGTTAACCCCAGACAGCTCTCCTCCCTGACATGGAAGGGTTAATCCCAGACAGCTCTCCTCCCTGACATGGAAGGGTTAACCCCAGACAGCTCTCCTCCCTGACATGGAAGGGTTAACCCCAGACAGCTCTCCTCCCTGACATGGAAGGGTTAATCCCAGACAGCTCTCCTCCCTGACATGGAAGGGTTAACCCTGAGCAGCTCTCCTCCCTGACATGGAAGAGGCCATTGAATGGCTGCTTTACACAGCCAGCAAACACATTGGTTAAGGGTGAGGGCGGATCTGGTGTGGGAGCTGTACTACGGAATGGATTCCTCCTGGGGGATCGGGAGTCAGACTGACACAGCGCGGCGTGGTCACAGCATGTACACACTGCACTGCACAAAGAGGGAAGAGCGGGGAGTGAAAGTATGTTGATGCATTTTTCGGTTTGTGTGAGTGTTCACTGCTCAGTGTGAAGGGAAACAGAAAAAGGCTCTGATGTCAGAGAGACCCCTCCCTCCCTTCATCTCCTCTCCACCTCTCTGAACCCAAACTATCCCTCCCTCCCTCCCTCCTTCCCTTCAACTCTCCACCGCTCTTAGAGCCCACACTATCCCTCCTTCAGCCCCTTCCTCTCTCTTCACCTGCCCCTCCCTCTCTCCTCCAGCCCCTCCCCTCTCTCCTCCAGCCCCCTCCCTCTCTCCCCCAGCCCCCTCCCTCTCTCCCCCAGCCCCACTCCCCCAGCCCCCTCCCTCTCTCCCCCAGCTCCCTCCCTCTCTCCCCCAGCTCCCTCCCTCTCTCCCCCAGCTCCCTTCCCCCAGCTCCCTCCCTCTCTCCCCCAGCTCCCTTCCCCCAGCCCCCTCCCTCTCTCCCCCAGCACCCTCCCTCTCTCCCCCAGCCCTCTCCCTCTCTCCCCCAGCCGTCTCCCTCTCTCCCCCAGCCCCCTCCCTCTCTCCCCCAGCACCCTCCCTCTCTCCCCCAGCACCCTCCCTCTCTCCCCCAGCACCCTCCCTCTCTCCCCCAGCCCCCTCCCTCTCTCCCCCAGCCCCCCTCCCCCAGCCCCCCCCCCGTCTCTCCCCCATGCCCCCCTCCCCCAGCCCCCCCCCCTCTCTCCCCCAGCCCTGGCTGGCTGTCTCTGGCTGACTGACTGACTGTCTGTCTGGCACACTGGCACCCACTAATACATTCTTAACCATGCTTTTCAATTCCTCTTCTCCTCTCCCAAGAGTTTTCCTCCTGTCAACTGTTAAATAGTTTAGTGGCAACATCATAACCCTTCCCCAAAAAACAAAAGGAGCGTTTCAGGACTTTTTTGTTGGTCCTCTGCAGCCATGTATGAAATGAGAAGCACTCCTGGAACGTTTTCCGCTGGGGTGAGTACAGGGCGGGTATTTCAGAACTGTGTGTGTGTGTGTGTGTGTGAGGATGGGCGGGTCCCGAGGAGAACGATGAAGACTCCCAGCCTGTGGTCAGTCTCAGTGTGTCTCCACTAGCAGCAGCCCCAGATGGCCTCACACTGGAGCACACCGTACTGCACCACTACAGAACACACCGTACTGCACCACTACAGAACACACCGTACTGCACCACTACAGAACACACCATACTGCACCACTACAGAACACACCGTACTGCACCACTACAGAACACACCGTACTGCACCACTACAGACCACACCGTACTGCACCACTACAGAACACACCGTACTGCACCACTACAGAACACACCGTACTGCACCACTACAGAACACACCGTACTGCACCACTACAGACCACACCGTACTGCACCACTACAGACCACACCGTACTGCACCACTACAGACCACACCGTACTGCACCACTACAGAACACACCGTACTGCACCACTACAGACCACACCGTACTGCACCACTACAGAACACACCGTACTGCACCACTACAGAACACACCGTACTGCACCACTACAGAACACACCGTACTGCACCACTACAGAACACACCGTACTGCACCACTACAGAACACACCGTACTGCACCACTTCAGACCACACCGTACTGCACCACTACAGACCACACCATACTGCACCACTACAGAACACACCGTACTGCACCACTACAGACCACACCGTACTGCACCACTACAGACCACACCGTACTGCACCACTACAGACCACACCGTACTGCACCACTACAGAACACACCGTACTGCACCACTACAGAACACACCATACAACACCACTACAGAACACACCGTACTGCACCACTACAGAACACACCATACCACTACAGACCACACCATACTGCACCACTACAGACCACACCATACTGCACCACTACAGAACACACCATACTGCACCACTACAGAACACACCGTACTGCACCACTACAGAACACACCGTACTGCACCACTACAGAACACACCGTACTGCACCACTACAGAACACACCGTACTGCACCACTACAGAACACACCATACTACCATACTGCACCACTACAGAACACACCGTACTGCACCACTACAGAACACACCGTACTGCACCACTACAGAACACACCATACCACTACAGACCACACCATACTGCACCACTACAGACCACACCGTACTGCACCACTACAGACCACACCGTACTGCACCACTACAGAACACACCGTACTGCACCACTACAGAACACACCGTACTGCACCACTACAGAACACACCGTACTGCACCACTACAGACCACACCGTACTGCACCACTACAGACCACACCGTACTGCACCACTACAGAACACACCGTACTGCACCACTACAGAACACACCGTACTGCACCACTACAGAACACACCGTACTGCACCACTACAGAACACACCGTACTGCACCACTACAGAACACACCGTACTGCACCACTACAGAACACACCGTACTGCACCACTACAGAACACACCGTACTGCACCACTACAGAACACACCGTACTGCACCACTACAGAACACACCGTACTGCACCACTACAGAACACACCGTACTGCACCACTACAGAACACACCGTACTGCACCACTACAGAACACACCGTACTGCACCACTACAGACCACACCGTACTGCACCACTACAGAACACACCGTACTGCACCACTACAGAACACACCGTACTGCACCACTACAGAACACACCGTACTGCAGAACAAATGGTCTAGTTTACACACCGCTACAGCACGTATTGTCACGGGCAGTGTTGTTGGGATTCGTTACTTTAAAAAGTAATCTAGTACATTTTACTCGTTAGATTTAACAAAAGTAATCTCACGCTGTGAATTCAGCCTGGAATTCCACAATATGATATGTCAGTGTTTTAACCTATTATGTCTAGGATTTATCTGACATAGTTTGCATTCGCACCGCGGTCAGTTAATGCACCGGTTATTAGAATTTTTGATGTCGGCCTTGTTGTGACTTGATTTACCGTTATTTAATGGCTTTTAATATAGATAGATTTATTTTTCGTAAAGCTGCCTGAATGTTTATGGACAATATTTCTTTGATGCGTTAGATTTATCGAGATATAATTTCATACTTCAAAACAACACTGTAGGCTACGTCGTCTAATTTAACCAGATCTAAATGGATATTCTCAGGAAACTGATTGAGATCAAATTATTGACATGCAGATGCTGCATGGACGTTTCAAAGGTTAAACCTTGAAGAATAGACTTATCATTTACGATGGAGAGTGATACATGTGAAGGAAGGGTGAGCACAAACATGGTGGTAACAGGAGCGGGTAAACTAGGCAGTTACAGGAAGTATTACGCTAGCAGGAGATATTTTTTGAATTGTTTATTTTTTTCTCTGAATCCAAAGCTGGAAGTGGGCTTAAAATGGGTACATGTGCTTAATAGGTACGCTTGCCCTAACTCTAATAATATTAGGAAACAGAAACTCGTTATGTTATTCTGTGACTTGTAAAAGTAATATATTACTGTAACATGTTACTTTTGATGTGTTACCTCCAACTAGGCTTCGGCCTAAAAAATGGGTATTTGGTAAAAGCCACTGGATGTGTTTTTCAAATAAAATTGTATTAGTCACATGCATGGAATACAACAGGTGTAGGTAGACCTTACAGTGAAATGCTTACTTACGAGCTCCTAACCAACAATGCAGTTTCAAAACATATGGATAAGAATAAGAGATTAAAAGTAACAAGTAATTAAAGAGCAGCAGTAAAAAAATAACAATTTATACAGGGGGGTTGCCTTACCAGGCAGTGATGCAACCAGTCAGGATGCTCTCGATGGTACAGCTGTAGAACCTTTTGAGAATCTGAGGACCCATGCCAAATTTTTTCAGTCTCCTGATGGGGAATAGAATAGAATTGTCGTGCCCTCTTCACAACTGTCATGGTGTGCTTGGACCATGTTAGTTTGTTGGTGATGTGGACACCAAGGAACTTGAAGCTCAACCTGCTCCACTGCAGCCCCGTCGTTGAGAATGGGGGCGTCCTCTTTTTCCTGTAGTCCACAATCATCTCCTTTGTCTTGATCACATTGAGGGAGAGGTTGTCCCGGCACCACACGGCCAGGTCTCTGACCTCCTTCCTATAGGCTGTCTCGTTGTTGTCGGTGATCAGGCCTACCACTGTTGTGTCATCTCCAAATTTAAAAATGGTGTTGGAGTCGTGCCTGGCCGTGCATTTGGTTAAAGTCATAGGATGTGATTTTTATACCGTTAACTATTTATTTGAAGTTCATCAATACATTTGAATATTTGTAGTTAAGTATATACTTGCAGTCAACTTGTGCAATACATTAGTATTCGATCAAGCATACCGTAGTTCCCCAGAACAGTTGAGCCAGTCACGTGTTGATTAGTAAGTAGCACAGCGGGAAACGGCGGGAGCTGGTGAGCCCATAGTGTTCTATATCTAGAAGCGAGTCTTTGTTGTGCGGCTCATATGAGGTGATGATGTTCCACTTGTATGTAATTCACTGCTAAATGTTTGCCATCTTATAACATCTTTCTGTTGTGTATGAGAAGTCAGAGCTCTTGGAGAGTTATCTGTACAGCTGCCATTGCCATTTCTTGTGCTTCCTAGTATTTTCTTCCCCCCTCTTCTGTTCTTCTCCCCTCTGCTCCGTCATATGCTGCTCTTCCTTCACATTTCACTACTACAGAATTCGCTGATGTTGTTATCATTCTGGTAATAGATGCCCAAAGCGTTATTTTTTGTTGTTGGTGTTATGTCAGGATGAGAGAAGGAAGATCTGGATACGGCCCAAGCCTACCATTAACACTGGTCACGAGAGAACGGGTTGAAGAAGTGACCTGGACTTGACTTATACAGTTTCACTTTTACGATGATTTAACCATAGTTTAGTATAGAGGTATGCTTTCCCTGACATATTGTATCACTAGAGTTGAAGGGATACTGTGAGATTCTGGCGTTGTTCTACATCGCCCAGAGTCAGATGAACTTGTGGATACCATTTTTATGTCTCTACGTGCAGGTGTGAAGGAAGTTGGCAGTCGTTTCGCGACCCAATGCTTACTAGCATTAGCGCGATGACTAGAAGTCTACAGGTACGCCATTGCTACATTTTTAACCAGAGTTTCTGTTTGAAGACATGGGTAACCTGAAGGTGTGCAGGTAATGTTATTGTTGTGGTGGGGGACAGACTGGGCCAGACCTGAGCCTTAAGTAATGTTGTTGTGGTGGGGGACAGACTGGGCCAGACCTGAGCCTCAAGTAATGTAGTGGTGGGCAGACTGGGCCAGACCTGAGCCTCAAGTAATGTTGTGGTGGTGGGGGGCAGACTGGGCCAGACCTGAGCCTCAAGTAATATTGTGGTAATGGTGGGGGACAGACTGGGCCAGACCTGAGCCTCAAGTAATGTGGTGGTGGTGGGGGGGGGGCAGACTGGGCCAGACCTGAGCCTCAAGTAATGTTGTGGTGGTGGGGGGCAGACTGGGCCAGACCTGAGCCTCAAGTAATGTTGTGGTGGTGGGGGACAGACTGGGCCAGACCTGAGCCTTAAGTAATGTTGTTGTGGTGGGGGACAGACTGGGCCAGACCTGAGCCTCAAGTAATGTAGTGGTGGGCAGACTGGGCCAGACCTGAGCCTCAAGTAATGTTGTGGTGGTGGGGGGCAGACTGGGCCAGACCTGAGCCTCAAGTAATATTGTGGTAATGGTGGGGGACAGACTGGGCCAGACCTGAGCCTCAAGTAATGTGGTGGTGGTGGGGGGGGGGGCAGACTGGGCCAGACCTGAGCCTCAAGTAATGTTGTGGTGGTGGGGGGCAGACTGGGCCAGACCTGAGCCTCAAGTAATGTTGTGGTGGTGGGGGACAGACTGGGCCAAACCTGAGCCTCAAGTAATGTTGTGGTAATGGTGGGGGACAGACTGGGCCAGACCTGAGCCTCAAGTAATGTTGTGGTAATGGTGGGGGACAGAATGGGCCAGACCTGAGCCTCAAGTAATGTTGTTATGGTAGTGGGGGGCAGTGCAGTTCAATCTACTGCAGTCCTGGCTACCAGACAGCACTCACCTTACTGCTGCTAGTTAATGCAGTTTTTAGGTTCTCTGCTATTTGCCTCTCCTCCATGTTGTCCATCAGGGCTGGGCAATATATCAAATTCATTTGATTAATTGAAATGTATGTTTTAGTGCGATTTTCCAAATATCTGTATCACAAAGTTTTTATCATTTTTTTTTATTAGTGTTTATGTCCGTTTGTCTTTTTGGTTTCTTCTCCTTTGCTCCTGCTGTGACTGTGCACCTTCCCATTTATACAAACACACCACACCCCTCCCCCCCACCACACGCCATGCCCCTCCCCCCCACCATACGCCACGCCCCACACGCCATGCCCCTCCCTCCCTCCCACGCCACACTCCACACCACACGCCATGCCCCTCCCCCCCACGCCACACTCCACGCCATGCCCCTCCCTCCCACACGCCATGCCCCTCCCCCCCACGCCACACTCCACGCCATGCCCCTCCCTCCCACACGCCATGCCCCCCCACGCCACACCACACGCCATGCCCCTCCCCTCCACGCCACACGCCATGCCACACACCACGCCGCCTCCCCCTGCTACTCACAACAACAAAGATGAGATATCACTTCCTCCTATCTGACAAGCGGTTTCAACTCTTTATTTGAGGTTGGGTCAAAATGGTTCATATGGAAACCAAACCCACATTAGGACATTATTTTACTGTAATAGATAAGAAGTTCACTTTTCAACCCTTTTTATGTCTCAACTTCTCAAATTGCGCGCAGAGCAAACACTACTAAAAATGGGAGTGTTAATGAATATTCATTCTGGAAAATTGGATGCTCAGTGTCGTGGAATATTCGAATCAAGTGAGAGACACCATTGTCATTTCTTCAAAACAATCATCTTTTATTTATTATCGATTGAATTATTGCAATAATGAAACTGTCCACCCTACACTCTTGTATGTGTTGCCGAGAGTGTAATCTTACAGACAATGCAGAGTTCTTATATAGTAGATGAAAAAATGCTTCTTCATGGCTGGTTCCACCCCTCCCATGTAGATTGGGGGGCATCATAAGTCACCTCGGGTTCATCTTGTAGTTATTTCCACCTGGTGTTGTTTTAACCCCCAACCCCCCCGCTTAGTTTCCCAGATGCAAGAATCATTAGAAACAATAAGGATTTTTGTTCTACTCCTCCAGGCTATCTCTATTTCGGGTCACACCCACCACGTCTAGTCTATGGAATGCCGTCTTTTTTATGTTTTATCACTAAGTCAACTGTCAGCTCAAGCCCAGAGGCCCAACTCGGTCCCATAGTCACTGATGAGAGAGTACTCGTCGAAGCTCTTCGATGCATAAACAGTATTATAACATAATCTTGTACATTTTCTCCTACGTCAGTTTGTCCCCGACGGCGTTGCGGTGCCATGCGACGCTAGTAGCATTTTAGCCAAATACTTTTCTAGTCTGTGTTTTATACATGTGCAATAAGCATAAAACACAAGTAGGCCTATAAAAGGAAAAGGAAACTCGTTCTCATTCTGAGAAATAAGGTAGGCCACTTGATTTCAACATCCGAACAAAGTGGACACACTAGCGTGCTGTTCAAACCGTTGGAGACGGACGGAGGGTTGTGTTCATAACAATTAAACTATTCTAGCTAGTAAATAGATCAAATTGACTACATTTAAAACGTAAAGATTAGCTGGCTGCTCACGAGCTTGTGGGTTTGTGCTTGAGAGATTGTTTATAAGACCCTGTTAATTGTCTATAATTTCTGCTGCAAGAAGTTAGTCTTTATTTTTGTAAATATTTTTGTAAATATTTTCCTTTTATTATTTTCCCTAACCCTCCCCTAATTGGAGTAAACTAATAGATAACAACACTTTGGCTTCTACTTCCAGCTTATACACACTATATGCATTTTACGGACACAGTATATTTTAGAATATTTATAATTTTTTGTTTGTTTTTTTAGTCCCGTCCTTCAGCAACACCCCCTCCCTTCCATCTATTCGCCATATTCCATCTATTCGCCATATTCCATCTATTTGCCATATTCCATCTATTTGCCATATTCCATCTATTTGCCATATTCCATCTATTTGCCATATTCCATCTATTTGCCATATTCCATCTAGTTGCCATATTCCATCTAGTTGCCATATTCCATCTATTTGCCATATATTTTTCAACTGCGCTGTGATGTTTCACAAACGTTCTGAACCTTTATCTTGAATTTACAATGAGAATATACTTTTTTAAATTATAGTATTATCGATTGATTATGACTTTTCAAATCACCCCGCAGTGCTATTTGGAGAGTTAGCTCTAGGTAAATGTTGCAATTCTTTTGTCATTCCTGAATCTGCGACCAAAAACAAGCTACATATGGACAGTGCCAAAACAAATGATTTAATGATTGTCTCTTTGTAGAAAAATCTGCAGAGCTGGGATGGTTGTATCTCCCGCATACAGTACCAGTCAAAGGTTTGGACACACCTACTCATTCCAGGAGTCGTGAATGCGTCTTGAGACAAGGATATCCCTGCCGGCCAAACCCTCCCCTAACCCGGACGACGCTGGGCCAATTGTGCGTCGCCCCATGGGCCTCCCGGTCGCACCCGGCTGCGACAGAGCCTGGACTCGAACCCAGAATCTCTGGTGGCACAGCTAGAAGTGCCCTAGATCACTGCGCCGCCCGGGATTTTATTTGTTTTTACAATTTTTTTAAACTTTGTAGTATAATAGTGAAGACATCAGAACTATGAAATAACACATATGTAATCATGTAGTAACAAAAAAGGATTAAACAAATCAAAATCTATTTTATATTTGAGGTTCTTCAAAGTAACCACCATTTGCCTTTGACAGCTTTGCACTTTCTTTGCATTCTCTCAAGCAGCTTCATGAGGTAGTCACCTGGAATGCATTTCAATTAACAGGTGTGACTAGTTAAAAGTACATTTGTGGAATTTCTTTCCTTAATGCATTTGAGCCAATTAGTTGTGTTTTGACAAGGTAGGGGTGGTATACAGAAGATGGCCCTATTTGGTAAAAGACCAAGTCCATATCATGGCAAGAACAGCTCAAATAAGCAAAGATAAACTACAGTCCATTACTTTAAGACATGGTCAGTCAATCTGGAAAATTTCAAGAACTTCAAGTTCAGTTGTAAAACCATCAAGCGCTATGATGAAACTGGCTCTCATGAGGACCGCCACAGGAAAGGAAGACCAAAATGACCTCTGCTGCAGAGGATAAGTTCATTAGAGTTACCAGCCTCAGAAATTGCAGCCCAAATAAATGCTTCAAAGAGTTAAAGTAACAGACACATCTCAACAGCAACTGTTCAGAGGAGACTGTGTGAATCAGGCCTTCATGGTCGAATTGCTGCAAAGAAACCACTACTAAAGGACACCAATAAGAAGAAGAGACTTGCTTTAGCCAAGGAACACAAGCAATGCGTATTCTACCGGTGGAAATCTGTCCTTTGGTCTGATGAGTCCAAATTTGAGATTTTTGGTTCCATCCGCCGTTCTTTGTGAAATGCAGAGTAGGTGAACAGATGATCCACCGTGAAGCATGGAGGAGGGGGTGTGGTAGTGTTGGGGTGTTTTGCTGGTGACACTGTCAGTGGTTTATTTCAAATTCAAGGCACAGTTAACAGCATGGTTACCACACCATTCTGCAGCGATATGCAATCCCATCTGGTTTGCGCTTAGTGGGACTATCATTTATTTTTCAACAGGACAATGACCCAAAACACACCTCCAGGCTGTTTAAGGGCTATTTGACCAAGGAGGGTGATGCCGACAATCACCCGACCTCAACCCAATTGAGATGGTTTGGGATGAGTTGGACCGCAGAGTGAAGGAAAAGCAGCCAACAACTGCTCAGCATATGTGGGAGCAACTTCAAGACTGTTGGAAAAGAATTCCAGGTGAAGCTGGTTGAGAGGATGCCAAGAGTGTGCAGAGCTGTCATCAAGGCAAAGGGTGTCAACTTTGAAGAATCTAAAATCTAAAATATATTTTGATTTGTTTAAAACTTCTTAAGGCTTGGGGGCACTATTTTCACGTCCGGATGAAAAGCATGCCCAAAGTAAACTGCCTGCT
Source organism: Salvelinus fontinalis (assembly GCF_029448725.1). Classification (NCBI taxonomy): domain Eukaryota; kingdom Metazoa; phylum Chordata; class Actinopteri; order Salmoniformes; family Salmonidae; genus Salvelinus; species Salvelinus fontinalis. The sequence goes on along the minus strand of NC_074678.1, from coordinate 4,043,874 downwards.
ACTCAGGCCCAGAAGCTAGGATATGCATATAATTGGTAGATTTGGATAGAAAACACTCTAAAGTTTCCGAAACTGTTAAAATTATGTCTGTGAGTATAACAAAACTTATTTGGCAGGCGAAACCCAGAGGACAAACTATCCAGGGGGGGAACAAACAATGGGTTTTCTATGGGAATCTAGAATTCTAAGGCGGCAGTTTGCAGTTCCTATCGCTTTCACTAGTTGTCAACAGTCTTTAGAAATTGGTTGATGTTTTTCCTTTGAAAAATGAAGTAGCCCTGTTCAGAACGAGGGTCGAGTGAAGTGTACTGTTAGAGGCGTGTGACCTGAAAGCACGCTCCACTTTGTTTTCCTCCGGTATTGAACACAGTTTATTCTGTCTTAAATTTGATCAATTATTTACATTTAAAAATACCTGAAGTTGGATTAGGAAAGTTGTTTGACATGTTTGGATCAAGTTTACAGGTAACTAATTAGATAATGTGTAGTCATGTTGCGGGAGTTGGAACAGGTGTATTTTCTGAATCATACGCGCCAAATAAATGGACATTTTGGATATACAACAACAGAATTTATCGAACAAAAGGACCGTTTGTGATGTTTAATGGACATATCGGAGTACCAACAGAAGATCTTCAAAGATAAGGCATGAATAATATGTTATTTCTGACTTTTTTGTCACGCCTCGCGGGTTGAAATATGTTTTTCATGTGTTTGTTTGATGGGATGCTGTCCTCAGATAATCGCATGGTTTGCTTTCGCCGTAAAGCCTTTTTGAAATCTGACACTGTGGCTGGATTAACAAGAAGTTCATCTTTAAACCCACTTGTATGATTTATGAATTGTTATTATTATGAGTATTTCTGTTTTTGAATTTGGCGTGCTGCTATTTCACTGGATGTTGTCAAACGGGATTGGCACGCGAAGGGATCACTAAGAAGTTAACGCTCTTGGTTACTACATGATTCCATGTGTTATTTCATACTTTTGATGTCTTCACTATTATTCTACAATGTTTTCAATCCAGCATCGTTTTGTGTATCAGTTCGTAAACCATGTGCCATGGAATCATGGCACATGATTCCCAACTATTTTTGCAATCCAAGTTAGTCATTATTAGTGAATGTGGGTTAATATGCATGGTTCTGATTTAAATTAGTAACAGAAAGGGTATTTTCATAGCCAGACTGTAAAGCCAGAGATTATTGGCTAAAGCAGGGTTAACCTCCTAGAGTCGATTTGGTACGTCAATCTTAAGTAACGTACAACAAAAACATCAAATCAAATTTTATTTGTCACATACACATGGTTAGCAGATGTTAATGTGAGTGTAGCGAAATGCTTGTGCTTCTAGTTCTGACCATGCAGTAATATCTAACAAGTAAACTAACAATTTCACATCAACTACCTTATACACACAAGTGTAAAGGAATGAATAAGAATATGTACATAAAAATGTACATAAATCCAGATTTAAAATCCGTCAGTTTAAGCTAGAGATATCTGGAGTAAAGTGGAATGTTTATCCTCTCAGACACTCTCGTAAAGAGAACCTAAAGTAAAGGAGCTATAAGTTGTGTAACTAACAGAGATCTGAAAGTCCTGCTGCCGTGTCTATATATGTGGTAGTTGGAACTGTGAGCCAAGTTGTTTTTGACCATCTCTGTTTATGAGCTGGTTGTGTCCGAGCCTGGCCGAGGCTGCACTGCGGTGGGTTATTTATACCGTGGCTGGGGACCGGGACCAGGGACAGGAGCTACTGTAGCAGGAGCTCTGACTGTGAACTAGGTCGTTGTTAGAAAGGGATCATCCCACCAGGCTATAGGCTACTGGGAGTCAAGCCAGCCCAGTTCAGCAAGAAGCAGGAATGCGGTCGTCCTTTATGTGCTGATGGCCGGCCGTGCAGAAGCCCCCATGTATTGTTACAGTTGGACCCAGCCAGCTCCCTTATCTCCCCTGCTCACCCCTGCTCTCCCCTGCTCTTCCCTGCTCACCGAACACGCAGAACGACACAGAGCTTTGCTACAGCGGCCTGTCCAATCCCCATCACTTTGTTCTGCCTGTTTCCATTTCGTCTGAGGGGTTTGTCGCCGTCTGGGGTGTCTGTCTCCACGGCAGGCCGTTGTTCGACACCGGTGGACCGGAGGACTCCCAGCAGTGCTGCTGGTCCGGAGATACGCTCTGCACTTTGGGAAGGCTGTCTAGAACTTTAGCTGAGATCCATTGGTGGCTTCTGTATGTTTCCGGATGTTTCTGTTTCTAGCTAGTGTTTGATGAAAGAGCAGAGCTGTATTTGTCCAATAGGAGTGAAATGACAAGCTGAATGGCTAAGGGAAGCACACTGACCTATTTGATCCAGATGTTAGTTTTATCTACAGTCCAATCGGATACAAGACTGAACTCCGACAGCTTTACACTTAGGATTGTACAAATGTTTCTTCCTTTATTGAGTTTGAATTCTTACCATCCCTCTCTCTCTCTCGCTCTCCTCCCATCCTGCCCCTCCCCCCTCCCTCCACAGTGTGTCCCTCCACCTGTAAACATCGGGCCTGTACCCAACATGGCCACTGCTGCCACGACCAGTGCCTGGGAGGCTGCTCGGAGGCAGGCAACGCCAGCCGCTGTGTGGCATGCCAGAACCTCCAGCACCAGGACACCTGTGTGGACCGCTGTCCCCAGGGATACTACACCTTCAAGGGCTGGCGCTGCGTCTCTCTCTCCTTCTGTCAGGACCTCCACAACCAGTGCAAGAACGGGAAGGGCAACGACTGCCACGAATACGTCATCCACAACGGAGCCTGCATTCCAGAATGCCCCTCAGGATATACCACCATCAACTCTACTAGGTAAGTCTCCGATATTTAACATGACAGTCATATACCACCATCAACTCTACTGCGTAAGTCTCAGATATTTAACATGACAGTCATATACCACCATCAACTCTACTGCGTAAGTCTCAGATATTTAACATGACAGTCATATACCACCATCAACTCTACTAGGTAAGTCTCAGATATTTAACATGACAGTCATATCATCAACTCTACTCCATAAGTCTCCGATATATGTAACATGACAGCCATATGCCACCATCAATACTACTCTGTAAGTCTCCGATATATAACATGACAGACATATCAACACTACTCTGTAAGTCTCCGATATATAACATGACAGCCATATCAATACTACTCTGTAAGTCTCCGATATATAACATGACAGCCATATGCCACCATCAACACTACTCTGTAAGTCTCCGATATATAACATGACAGCCATATGCCACCATCAACACTACTCTGTAAGTCTCCAAAATATAACATGACAGCCATATCAACTCTACTCTGTAAGTCTCCGATATACACTGCTCAAAAAAATATTGGGAACACTTAAACAACACAATGTAACTCCAAGTCAATCACACTTCTGTGAAATCAAACTGTCCACTTAGGAAGCAACACTGATTGACAATAAATTTCACATGCTGTTGTGCAAATGGAATAGACAAAAGGTGGAAATTATAGGCAATTAGCAAGACACCCCCAAAAACGGAATGGTTCTGCAGGTGGTGACCACAGACCACTTCTCTGTTCCTATGCTTCCTGGCTGATGTTTTGGTCACTTTTGAATGCTGGCGGTGCTTTCACTCTAGTGGTAGCATGAGACGAAGTCTACAACCCACACAAGTGGCTCAGGTAGTACAGCTCATCCAAGATGGCACATCAATGCGAGCTGTGGCAAGAAGGTTTGCTGTGTCTGTCAGCGTAGTGTCCAGAGCATGCAGGCGCTACCAGGACACAGGCCAGTACATCAGGAGACGTGGAGGAAGCCGTAGGAGGGCAACAACCCAGCAGCAGGACCGCTACCTCCGCCTGCAAGGAGGTGCACTGCCAGAGCCCTGCAAAATGACCTCCAGCAGGCCACAAATGTGCATGTGTCAGCATATGGTCTCACAAGGGGTCACTTGTGAGACCAACGAGATTCAGTCTCGTAGTGCAGTACGTTCCCCGACGAGATTCAGTCTCGTAGTGCAGTACGTTCTCAGAGAGATTCAGTCTCATAGTGCAGTACGTTCTCAGAGAGATTCAGTCTCGTAGTGTAGTACGTTCTCAGAGAGATTCAGTCTCGTAGTGAAGTACGTTCTCATTCAGTCTCATAGTGCAGTACGTTCTCAGAGAGATTCAGTCTCGTAGTGCAGTACGTTCTCAGAGATTCAGTCTCGTAGTGAAGTACGTTCTCATTCAGTCTCATAGTGCAGTACGTTCTCATTCTGTCTCATAGTGCAGTACGTTCTCAGAGAGATTCAGTCTCATAGTGCAGTACGTTTTCAAGAGAGATTCAGTCTCATAGTGCAGTACGTTCTCAGAGATTCAGTCTCGTAGTGCAGTACGTTCTCAAGAGAGATTCAGTCTCATAGTGCAGTACGTTCTCAGAGAGATTCAGTCTCATAGTGCAGTACGTTCTCAGAGAGATTCAGTCTCATAGTGCAGTACGTTCTCAGAGAGATTCAGTCTCGTAGTGCAGTACGTTCTCAGAGATTCAGTCTCGTAGTGAAGTACGTTCTCATTCTGTCTCATAGTGCAGTAGGTTCTCATTCTGTCTCGTAGTGCAGTACGTTCTCAGAGAGATTCAGTCTCGTAGTGTAGTACGTTCTCAGAGAGATTCAGTCTCGTAGTGAAGTACGTTCTCATTCAGTCTCATAGTGCAGTACTTTTCTCATTCAGTCTCATAGTGCAGTACGTTCTCAGAGAGATTCAGTCTCGTAGTGCAGTACGTTCTCAGAGATTCAGTCTCGTAGTGAAGTACGTTCTCATTCTGTCTCATAGTGCAGTACGGTCTCATTCTGTCTCATAGTGCAGTACGTTCTCAGAGAGATTCAGTCTCATAGTGCAGTACGTTCTCAAGAGAGATTCAGTCTCATAGTGCAGTACGTTCTCAGAGATTCAGTCTCGTAGTGTAGTACGTTCTCAGAGAGATTCAGTCTCGTAGTGCAGTACGTTCTCAGAGATTCAGTCTCGTAGTGAAGTACGTTCTCATTCTGTCTCATAGTGCAGTAGGTTCTCATTCTGTCTCGTAGTGCAGTACGTTCTCAGAGAGATTCAGTCTCGTAGTGCAGTACGTTCTCAGAGAGATTCAGTCTCGTAGTGTAGTACGTTCTCAGAAAGATTCAGTCTCGTAGTGAAGTACGTTCTCATTCAGTCTCATAGTGCAGTACTTTTCTCATTCAGTCTCATAGTGCAGTACGTTCTCAGAGAGATTCAGTCTCGTAGTGCAGTACGTTCTCAGAGATTCAGTCTCGTAGTGAAGTACGTTCTCATTCTGTCTCATAGTGCAGTAGGTTCTCATTCTGTCTCGTAGTGCAGTACGTTCTCAGAGAGATTCAGTCTCGTAGTGCAGTACGTTCTCAGAGAGATTCAGTCTCGTAGTGAAGTACGTTCTCATTCAGTCTCATAGTGCAGTACTTTTCTCATTCAGTCTCATAGTGCAGTACGTTCTCAGAGAGATTCAGTCTCGTAGTGAAGTACGTTCTCATTCTGTCTCATAGTGCAGTACGTTCTCAGAGAGATTCAGTCTCGTAGTGCAGTACGTTCTCATTCTGTCTCGTAGTGCAGTACGTTCTCATTCTGTCTCATAGTGCAGTACGTTCTCATTCTGTCTCATAGTGCAGTACGTTCTCAGAGAGATTCAGTCTCATAGTGCAGTACGTTCTCAAGAGAGATTCAGTCTCATAGTGCAGTACGTTCTCAGAGATTCAGTCTCGTAGTGCAGTACGTTCTCAGAGAGATTCAGTCTCATAGTGCAGTACGTTCTCAGAGAGATTCAGTCTCATAGTGCAGTACGTTCTCAGAGAGATTCAGTCTCGTAGTGCAGTACGTTCTCAGAGAGATTCAGTCTCGTAGTGCAGTACGTTCTCAGAGATTCAGTCTCGTAGTGAAGTACGTTCTCATTCTGTCTCATAGTGCAGTACGTTCTCATTCTGTCTCGTAGTGCAGTACGTTCTCAGAGAGATTCAGTCTCGTAGTGTAGTACGTTCTCAGAGAGATTCAGTCTCGTAGTGAAGTACGTTCTCATTCAGTCTCATAGTGCAGTACTTTTCTCATTCAGTCTCATAGTGCAGTACGTTCTCAGAGAGATTCAGTCTCGTAGTGCAGTACGTTCTCAGAGATTCAGTCTCGTAGTGAAGTACGTTCTCATTCTGTCTCATAGTGCAGTACGTTCTCATTCTGTCTCATAGTGCAGTACGTTCTCAGAGAGATTCAGTCTCGTAGTGCAGTACGTTCTCATTCTGTCTCGTAGTGCAGTACGTTCTCAGAGAGATTCAGTCTCGTAGTGCAGTACGTTCTCAGAGAGATTCAGTCTCGTAGTGCAGTACGTTCTCAGAGATTCAGTCTCATAGTGCAGTACGTTCTCAGAGAGATTCAGTCTCGTAGTGCAGTACGTTCTCATTCTGTATCATAGTGCAGTACGTTCTCAGAGAGATTCAGTCTCATAGTGCAGTACGTTCTCAAGAGAGATTCAGTCTCATAGTGCAGTACGTTCTCAGAGAGATTCAGTCTCATAGTGCAGTACGTTCTCAAGAGAGATTCAGTCTCATAGTGCAGCACGTTCTCAGAGAGATTCAGTCTCGTAGTGCAGTACGTTCTCATTCTGTCTCGTAGTGCAGTACGTTCTCAGAGAGATTCAGTCTCGTAGTGCAGTACGTTCTCAGAGAGATTCAGTCTCGTAGTGCAGTACGTTCTCAGAGAGATTCAGTCTCGTAGTGCAGTACGTTCTCAGAGAGATTCAGTCTCGTAGTGCAGTACGTTCTCATTCTGTATCATAGTGCAGTACGTTCTCAGAGAGATTCAGTCTCATAGTGCAGTACGTTCTCAAGAGAGATTCAGTCTCATAGTGCAGTACGTTCTCAGAGAGATTCAGTCTCATAGTGCAGTACGTTCTCAGAGAGATTCAGTCTCGTAGTGCAGTACGTTCTCAGAGATTCAGTCTCGTAGTGCAGTACGTTCTCAGAGATTCAGTCTCGTAGTGCAGTACGTTCTCAGAGATTCAGTCTCGTAGTGCAGTACGTTCTCAGAGATTCAGTCTCGTAGTGCAGTACGTTCTCAGAGATTCAGTCTCGTAGTGCAGTACGTTCTCAGAGATTCAGTCTCATAGTGCAGTACGTTCTCAGAGATTCAGTCTCGTAGTGCAGTACGTTCTCAGAGATTCAGTCTCGTAGTGCAGTACGTTCTCAGAGATTCAGTCTCGTAGTGCAGTACGTTCTCAGAGATTCAGTCTCCTAGTGCAGTACGTTCTCAGAGATTCAGTCTCGTAGTGCAGTACGTTCTCAAGAGAGATTCAGTCTCATAGTGCAGTACGTTCTCAGAGAGATTCAGTCTCATAGTGCAGTACGTTCTCAGAGAGATTCAGTCTCATAGTGCAGTACGTTCTCAGAGAGATTCAGTCTCATAGTGCAGTACGTTCTCAGAGAGATTCAGTCTCATAGTGCAGTACGTTCTCAGAGAGATTCAGTCTCGTAGTGCAGTACGTTCTCAGAGATTCAGTCTCGTAGTGAAGTACGTTCTCATTCTGTCTCATAGTGCAGTAGGTTCTCATTCTGTCTCGTAGTGCAGTACGTTCTCAGAGAGATTCAGTCTCGTAGTGCAGTACGTTCTCAGAGAGATTCAGTCTCGTAGTGAAGTACGTTCTCATTCAGTCTCATAGTGCAGTACTTTTCTCATTCAGTCTCATAGTGCAGTACGTTCTCAGAGAGATTCAGTCTCGTAGTGAAGTACGTTCTCATTCTGTCTCATAGTGCAGTACGTTCTCATTCTGTCTCATAGTGCAGTACGTTCTCAGAGAGATTCAGTCTCGTAGTGCAGTACGTTCTCATTCTGTCTCGTAGTGCAGTACGTTCTCAGAGAGATTCAGTCTCGTAGTGCAGTACGTTCTCAGAGAGATTCAGTCTCGTAGTGCAGTACGTTCTCAGAGATTCAGTCTCGTAGTGCAGTACGTTCTCAGAGATTCAGTCTCGTAGTGCAGTACGTTCTCAGAGATTCAGTCTCGTAGTGCAGTACGTTCTCAGAGATTCAGTCTCGTAGTGCAGTACGTTCTCAGAGATTCAGTCTCGTAGTGCAGTACGTTCTCAGAGATTCAGTCTCGTAGTGCAGTACGTTCTCAGAGAGATTCAATCTCGTAGTGCAGTACGTTCTCAAGAGATTCAGTCTCATAGTGCAGTACGTTCTCAGAGAAATTCAGTCTCAAAGTGCAGTACGTTCTCAGAGAGGTGCAGTACGTTCTCAGAGATTGTCTCATGCCATCCAGTATGATGAGAAGGAAGTTGCAAGATAATTCTTTCCATTCTGCAGCTGTTACGACATCAGGGACTGTTGAAGTCCTCCGCTGCTGGGCCGAGTGAGGGGAGTGTCCGTAACCAGACACACAAATCACCCTCACAGACACGCAGACATGGCTGTGACCGGGGCGCTGAGCCTCAAGGGGCTTGCTGTGACTGGGCTGGGCAGAGGCTGTGACCGGAGTGGGGGCTGGGGCAGAGAGTGCTGGGATGGCGAGACACTTGCTACATGCTACCTTTTCTTGAGCTAGGCTTGAAGTCAGCCATCGGGAGTTATGAGGTGCGGCAAGTAGCCTAGCGGTTAAGAGTGTTCGGGCCAGTAAACGAAAGGTTGCTGGTTTGAATCCCAAAGCTGACTTGGTGAAAAATCTGTCGATGTACACTTGAGCAAGGCAATTAACCCCAATTGCTCCTGTAAGTAATTGGAAAGGAGCGTCTGCTAAATGACTCAAATGTAATGTAAATGACAGAGGAATTCCTGTGCAATCCTATCTCTCCCTCTCTCTTAACCAACCGCCAGCACAGCTGTTAGGCCGCTCTGCTTTCTAGACATTTCCGTGGCGTTCGTTCCGCCTTTCCACCTTAATATCCATGACTTCAAGCACGAAATAAGAATTTGCTCATCATTCCTTGAAACACTGAAGGCACTGCAGCGGTCCCAAGTCAGTCTTCAACGTGCATTGGTTTTCAGGGCTGCAGCCCAAAACAAACTCTCTCTTTTTGAAAGCTGCATCCTAAAAGATTTCCCCATGAGGCTCAGGACAGGCAGGCCCCAGGAAGTGGTGTTTTTCCTATCGGACTTAAGGTCACCGTGAGATGGATCAGAGAGTGTTTTCTTCAATACAACTACTTTAACATTTTTTCTTTCTATACTGCAGAGCATTAAGATAGAAAAGTTAATTTATATATTTATGATTTTCCATGTGAGGAAAAAAAAAAATCTTTCCCTGATCATTATAGAGTTTTTCCACTGGGACAAATTTTAAGTCAGCGGAAAATCAAGTCTATTTTGTCAGATTTGTTGTAAAGTATTAGAACCTTTTGATAAAATGTAACCTCTAATTTAGCATAATTTAGTTCAATATGAAAGGAACTAGGTGACATGACTCATCCAGTGTACCGTGACCCCAGGCCAAGCTCTGATTCTCAACCACTGTTGAGTGGCATCTGAACTTTTGGGTGTTTGGGGAGGCGTGGAACGGAAGGGGAAAAGGGGGTTAACACATGCTGGCTAGCACATACAGGAGGGAGATTAGCACACGCTGGTTAGCACATACAGGAGGGGGGCTAGCACACGCTGGCTAGCACATGATTGCAAGCACACGCTGGTTAGCACATACAGGAGGGGGGCTAGCACACGCTGGTTAGCACATACAGGAGGGGGGCTAGCACACGCTGGTTAGCACATACAGGAGGGGGGCTAGCACACGCTGGTTAGCACATACAGGAGGGGGGCTAGCACACGCTGGCTAGCACATACAGGAGGGGGATTAGCACACGCTGGCTAGCATATACAGGAAGGGGATTAGCACACGCTGGTTAGCACATACAGGAGGGGGATTAGCACACGCTGGTTAGCACATACAGGAGGGGGATTAGCACACGCTGGCTAGCACATACAGGAGGGGGATTAGCACACGCTGGCTAGCACATACAGGAGGGGGGCTAGCACACGCTGGCTAGCACATACAGGAGGGGGGCTAGCACACGCTGGCTAGGACATACAGGAGGGGGGCTAGCACACGCTGGCTAGCATATACAGGAAGGGGATTAGCACACGCTGGTTAGCACATACAGGAGGGGGATTAGCACACGCTGGTTAGCACATAAAGGAGGGGGGCTAGCACACGCTGGCTAGCACATACAGGAGGGAGGCTAGCACACGCTGGCTAGCACATACAGGAAGGGGATTAGCACACGCTGGTTAGCACATACAGGAGGGGGATTAGCACACGCTGGTTAGCACATACAGGAGGGGGCACATACAGGAGGGGGGCTAGCACACGTTGGCTAGCACATACAGGAGGGGGGCTAGCACACGTTGGCTAGCACATACAGGACGGGGGCATGCACACGCTGGCTAGCACATACAGGAGGGGGGCATGCACACGCTGGCTAGCACATACAGGAGGGGGGCTAGCACACGCTGGCTAGCATATACAGGAAGGGGATTAGCACACGCTGGTTAGCACATACAGGAGGAATATTAGCACACGCTGGTTAGCACTTACAGGAGGGGGATTAGCACACGCTGGTTAGCACGTACAGGAGGGGGATTAGCACACGCTGGCTAGCACGTACAGGAGGGGGATTAGCACACGCTGGTTAGCACATACAGGAGGGGGATTAGTACACGCTGGTTAGCACATACAGGAGGGGGATTAGCACACGCTGGCTAGCACATACAGGAGGGGGGCTAGCACACGCTGGCTACCACATACAGGAGGGGGATTAGCACACGCTGGCTAGCACATACAGGAGGGGGATTAGCACACGCTGGCTAGCACATACAGGAGGGGGGCTAGCACACGCTGGTTAGCACATACAGGAGGGAGGCTAGCACACGCTGGCTAGCACATGATTGCAAGCACACGCTGGTTAGCACATACAGGAGGGGGGCTAGCACACGCTGGCTAGCACATACAGGAGGGGGGCTAGCACACGCTGGCTAGCACATACAGGAGGGGGATTAGCACACACTGGCTAGCACACGCAGGAGTTTTTTATTTATATATTTTTTCACCTTTATTTAACCAGGTAGGCTAGTTGAGAACAAGTTCTCATTTACAACTACAACCTGGCCAAGATAAAGCAAAGCAGTGCGACACAAACAATAATGGAATTAACAAACGTACAGTCAATAACACAGTTGAAAAGGTCAATACAGTGTGTGCAAATGGCGTTAGGAGGTAAGACAAGAAATAGGCCATATTAGTGAAGTAATTACAATTTAGCAAATTAACACTAGAGTGATAGATGTGCAGATGATGATGTGCAAGTAGAAATACTGGTGTGCAAAAGAGCAAAAAAGTAAATAAAAACAATATGGGGATGAGGTAGGTAGATTGGATGGGCTATTTACAGATGGGCTGTGTACAGCTGCAGCTAGTAGTAAGCTGATGCTTGAAGTTATTGAGGGTGATATAAGTCTCCAACTTCAGCTAGCACACGCTGGCTAGCACACGCTGGCTAGCACAAGCAGGAGGGGGGCTAGCACACGTTGTCTAGCACAGGCTGGCTAGCACATACAATGCCTACTGAAAGTGTATACCCCTTGAACTTGTTTCACATTTCACATCAGTGGGATTGAAATAGATTTAATTAAAATATATATATATATATTGATCTACAAAATGTTACATAATGTCTAAATGAAAATAAAAGTATACAAATTTGTTTCAATTAATAAAAACGAAATAACTCCAATATACTCGCTGCATAAGTATTCACCCCTTTTATTTAGGCAAGCCTAAATTAGTTTGAGTCAAATGTGGCTAACAAATCATGTATTAAACCACCCAGACACGTCAAAGATGCAGTTGTCCGTCTGAACTGAGCTGCAGGACACGAAGGAAACTGCTTAGGGATGTCACTAAGAGGCCATTGGTGATTTTTAAATATACCGAAAGTATGCAACAAGGCACTAAAGTAATACTGAGAGAGAAAAAACATGTCAAAGGAATACACTTTTTGGCCTAATTGCAAAGTCATATGTTTGGGACAACACATCAGTAAGTAACTGCCTCCTTATTTTCAAGCATGGAGGTGGCTGCATCATGGTATGGGTACGCTTGATATCGGCAAAGACTGGGGAGTTTTTCAGGATGAACAAAACGGGATGGAACTAAGCAAAGGCAAAATCCTAGAGTAAAACCTGCTTCAGTCTGCTTTCCACCAGACACTGGGAGATGAATTCACCTTTCAGCAGGACAATAACCTAAAACACAAGGCCAAATCTTTTTATTTTTATTTATTTAACCAGTTGAGAACAAGTTCTCATTTACAACTGCGACCTGCCCAAGATAAAGCAATGCAGTGCAACGCAAACAACAACACTGAGTTACACATAAACAAACGTACAGTCAATAACCCAATAGAATGTGTATATATGTATATATTTTTTTTTTTCTCTGACATAAGAGTATTTTGTGTAGATCGTTGACATAAAATGACAATTAAATCAATTTTAATCCCACTTTAACATAATAATGTTAAGAAATCCAAGGGGGGTGTTGACTTTTCTATAGACTCTGTACAGGCTTCAGATACTGGGAATATTAACGCTGTCATAAACAGAATTAGGTCGCCAGAGAACGGTAATCCATGCTGCTAAACTAGCACCTCATGGGATCTATAGTCTGCTTTGTCTGCCAGCTGTGGACTCAGGACTGCTTTTAAATAGGTGACTGTTAAGGGTGCTGTTTGATGCCATCGTCTTCCCCGTTGTTGAGTTTTGGAATCCTGATGTGGAGTTCTGGAACTCTCCCTCTCTTACCCCGTCGCTCTCTCCTGGGTGTGTTTATGTTTTGACGTAATTCACTTGTTTTTCTCGCGGAAGCCACCTCGGAATGGTCTGCCTGAGGAAGTTAGTCAGTTTGTCAGTCATGCAACAATAAGTCTTGTTCTATAATACGGCCCCACCGTCTCCCCTCTCAGCCCCCCCTACAACCCCCACTGTCTCCCCTCTCAGTCCCCCCTTACAACACCCACCGTCTCCCCTCTCAGCCCCCCCCACAACCCCCACCGTCTCCCCTCTCAGTCCCCCCTTACAACACCCACCGTCTCCCCTCTCAGTCCCCCCTTACAACACCCACCGTCTCCCCTCTCAGCCCCCCCCACAACCCCCACCGTCTCCCCTCTCAGTCCCCCCTTACAACACCCACCGTCTCCCCTCTCAGCCCCCCACACAACACCCACCGTCTCCCCTCTCAGCCCCCCCCACAACACCCACCGTCTCCCCTCTCAGCCCCCCCCACAACACCCACCGTCTCCCCTCTCAGCCCCCCCCACAACACCCACCGTCTCCCCTCTCAGCCCCCCCCCCCCCTACAACACCCCCCCCTCCCCTCTCAGCCCCCCCCCCTACAACACCCACCGTCTCCCCTCTCAGCCCCCCCCCTACAACACCCACCGTCTCCCCTCTCAGCCCCCCCTACAACACCCACCGTCTCCCCTCTCAGCCCCCTCCCCCCTACAACACCCACCGTCTCCACTCTCAGCCCCCTCCCCCCACAACACCCACCGTCTCCCCTCTCAGCCCCCCCACAACCCCCACCGTCTCCCCTCTCAGCCCCCCCACAACCCCCACCGTCTCCCCTCTCAGCCCCCCCTACAACCCCCACCGTCTCCCCTCTCAGCCCCCCCCACAACACCCACCGTCTCCCCTCTCAGCCCCCCCCCCCCCCACAACACCCACCGTCTCCCCTCTCAGCCCCCTCCCCCCCTACAATCCCCACCGTCACCCCTCTCAGCACCCCCCCCTACAACACCCACCGACACTGAGGTGTGAGCGCTGTAGACTAGATCTTGGGTGGACACTGAGGTGTGAGCGCTGTAGACTAGAGCGTGGGTTGACACTGAGGTGTGAGCGCTGTAGACTAGAGCATGGGTCGACACTGAGGTGTGAGCGCTGTAGACTAGAGCATGGGTCGACACTGAGGTGTGAGCGCTGTAGACTAAGGTGTGAGCGCTGTAGACTAGAGCGTGGGTTGACACTGAGGTGTGAGCGCTGTAGACTAGAGCGTGGGTTGACACTGAGGTGTGAGCGCTGTAGACTAAGGTGTGAGCGCTGTAGACTAGAGCGTGGGTTGACACTGAGGTGTGAGCGCTGTAGACTAGAACGTGGGTGGACACTGAGGTGTGTGAGCGCTGTAGACTAGAGCATGGGTCGACACTGAGGTGTGAGCGCTGTAGACTAAGGTGTGAGCGCTGTAGACTAGAGCGTGGGTTGACACTGAGGTGTGAGCGCTGTAGACTAGAGCGTGGGTTGACACTGAGGTGTGAGCGCTGTAGACTGAGGTGTGAGCGCTGTAGACTAGAGCGTGGGTTGACACTGAGGTGTGAGCGCTGTAGACTAAGGTGTGAGCGCTGTAGACTAGAGCGTGGGTTGACACTGAGGTGTGAGCGCTGTAGACTAGAACGTGGGTGGACACTGAGGTGTGTGAGCGCTGTAGACTAGAGCGTGGGTTGACACTGAGGTGTGAGCGCTGTAGACTAAGGTGTGAGCGCTGTAGACTAGAGCGTGGGTTGACACTGAGGTGTGAGCGCTGTAGACTAGAGCGTGGGTTGACACTGAGGTGTGAGCGCTGTAGACTAGAACGTGGGTGGACACTGAGGTGTGTGAGCGCTGTAGACTAGAGCGTGGGTCGACACTGAGGTGTGAGCGCTGTAGACTAAGGTGTGAGCGCTGTAGACTAGAGCGTGGGTTGACACTGAGGTGTGAGCGCTGTAGACTAGGACGTGGGTGGACACAGGTGTGTGAGCGCTGTAGACTAGAGCGTGGGTGGACACAGGTGTGTGAGCGCTGTAGACTAGAGCGTGGGTGGACGAGGGCCTTTTAGTTCATGTCTAAAACAGATACAGTACATGTGGAGGGGATGCCAAGACTGGAAGCGGGATTATGTTCTTTTAGAGGGGATAACATTTTTTTTTTAACGAGTACTCATTTGTGAATGAACTGGAGAGTCCCTTTTTACTCGGTCCCTGGCTGCTCTGCGGCGGCTGTTTTTGTGAATGAATTCCTGAAAGGCAACGCTATCAGAGCTCGGCAGATCAGCTCTTTGTATCAGAGGAGAAGACAGGAAGACACTCACTGAGCCCTACCACAAACACTTCCACTAGGTAACCACTTCCTGTTTCTCTCCCACTCCCTTTCGTTTTTCTTGTCACTCACACACTCTCTCTCCCTTTCGTACACACTCCCTTTCTTCCTCTCTCCCCTTCTCACTCGCTTCCTGTCTCTCTCCCCTTCTCACTCGCTTCCTGTCTCTCTCCCCTTCTCACTTGCTCCCTGTCTTTCTCTGTCCTCACTCGCTTCCAGTATTTCTCTGTCCTTTGTTTCTGAGAGAGAGAGAGACCCTGGATCTGCACTCATTCAATATTTTTCATTCTATTTCAAGGTGTTTAAACATCAGAATGAATTATTCTCATAATTGGGTTTATTATACTTGGGGAGCGGTCGGACAGGAAGTTAGTACTCCAGCCATGTTGTGTTGACTCTGTGTTTCAACTCTAAACTAACGAGGAAGGAGAGTCTCCCGGGTCCCCCAGCTAGCTACTGCAGATGAGGGCCATTTACATCATCTAATTCCCCCATAAGCCTATGGCTTCATTTAATGTATTATCAAATTAATTTAGAGAATTATACAAATCCCTGGATCTGCACTCATTCAATATGTTTCATTCTATTTCAAGGTGTTGTTTTTATAGGTGTTAAACATCAAAAGGAATTATTCCCATAATTGGGTTAACTGTACTTGGGGATCGTACTGTGGAAACTGATCGTCTAAATCCCCTGTTATTATTCCATGGCTTCAAAGGAATCAGACCCATAAAAGTTTAATCTCTTCTGTTTTTATTTCTTTGTTCACGTTTGTTGTGAATAAAACTCTGTTCACAGACAGTTGGGACTGTAGTTGGCGTTCCCTAGCAACAGGTGATCCACACGCTGCTGTGGTCCTGGTTGAAAGACCCTTTCAGACCTGATCAATGAGCTGAGGAGCCGTCTCCCAAGCTGCTTGGTCTGTCTGGAGGACTGGCCCATGTTTACTTTGAATGGATAATAAGTTCCTCTGGGTAGGGCTGTGACGGTCATGACATCCGGTTATTGTCATGCAAAAGCAAACCGCCTCACGGTAATTCACCGTTGATTAACATAAACACGTTGAGCATCTCCAGGCCTCCACGCCGCTGATGCACACCTTTTTGAAACATCTACATTTTAAAGAAGGATAATAAATAAACGTTATGTTTTAGGCAGGTCTAAAGAAACATGATATGAAGGAAAATGTATTTCAGAAGAACAGAATATGAGTTGGCTATACAGCATGTTACCTGGCTATACAGCATGTTATCTGGCTATACAGCATGTTACCTGGCTATACAGCATGTTACCTGGCTATACAGCATGTTATCTGGCTATACAGCATGTTATCTGGCTATACAGCATGTTATCTGGCTATACAGCATGTTATCTGGCTATACAGCATGTTACCTGGCTATACAGCATGTTATCTGGCTATACAGCATGTTATCTGGCTATACAGCATGTTATCTGGCTATACAGCATGTTATCTGGCTATACAGCATGTTATCTGGCTATACAGCATGTTACCTGGCTATACAGCATGTTATCTGGCTATACAGCATGTTATCTGGCTATACAGCATGTTACCTGGCTATACAGCATGTTATCTGGCTATACAGCATGTTATCTGGCTATACAGCATGTTATCTGGCTATACAGCATGTTACCTGGCTATACAGCATGTTACCTGGCTATACAGCATGTTACCTGGCTATACATCATGTTACCTGGCTATACAGCATGTTACCTGGCTATACAGCATGTTACCTGGCTATACAGCATGTTACCTGGCTATACAGCATGTTACCTGGCTATACAGCATGTTATCTGGTTATACAGCATGTTACCTGGCTATACATCATGTTACCTGGCTATACAGCATGTTACCTGGCTATACAGCATGTTACCTGGCTATACAGCATGTTACCTGGCTATACAGCATGTTACCTGGCTATACAGCATGTTATCTGGTTATACAGCATGTTATCTGGCTATACAGCATGTTATCTGGCTATACAGCATGTTACCTGGCTATACAGCATGTTACCTGGCTATACAGCATGTTATCTGGCTATACAGCATGTTATCTGGCTATACAGCATGTTATCTGGCTATACAGCATGTTATCTGGCTATACAGCATGTTACCTGGCTATACAGCATGTTATCTGGCTATACAGCATGTTATCTGGCTATACAGCATGTTACCTGGCTATACAGCATGTTACCTGGCTATACAGCATGTTATCTGGCTATACAGCATGTTATCTGGCTATACAGCATGTTATCTGGCTATACAGCATGTTATCTGGCTATACAGCATGTTATCTGGCTATGCTCCATGCTATAGGCTTTAGGCTTGTTCATTTTAGCGGACAAGATATGCTTATTATAAGTCCCCTGACATTATTTTATATTATGATTTTATACTAAGAAGAATATAATTGAACTTAGCTGAATAAAATAGAAAGGATATTTTTTCCCATTCTAGAGTGAATGTGCATATGAAGTGGTTATGTTGAGAGTAAAAGTGATCATTTGAAACAGGTCCTATAAGCTAGATTTAAACTTATTTGGCAACTTTAGTAGTGAATGATACAAACTTTTAGATTGTCTTACAAATCGAAACATATACAGGCTGCATGAGGCGACTATAGAATATTGATGATGTGAGAAAGTTGTAAAAAAAAAGCTCGCTGTCTGTTCCTTGTTCTCAGTCTGCACACGCTGTACTCTCAAGTGATCATATTTTCACCCATCAGACTATTTCATCTTGTCTTTACTAAAATATGTAACACTTATTTAGATTTAGAATGTTCCGTTTTATCAAATGAGCAGGAACAAGAGGCAGACCTGTCATCCTTATGCACTCGGAATAGCGAATGGAGGCTACTGGTTAGTTTTTTTCCACTCGTGCCTCGTAGGCTACGCCGGTTATTTCACGCCCACACGTCAACCACTGTTTCAGGAGCGTGCAGCCTCTCGCAGCGCAACAGGTTATATTCCGACCCAAACTCTGTATACCACGGGCTCTCCAAACCCTGTTCCTGCAGCTACCCAGTACTCTGTATGCCATGGGCTCTCCAAAACCTGTTCCTGCAGCTACCCAGTACTCTGTATGCCACGGGCTCTCCAAACCCTGTTCCTGCAGCTACCCAGTACTCTATATGCCATGGGCTCTCCAAACCCTGTTCCTGCAGCTACCCAGTACTCTGTATGCCACGGGCTCTCCAAACCCTGTTCCTGCAGCTACCCAGTACTCTTTATGCCACGGGCTCTCCTACCCTGTTCCTGCAGCTACCCAGTACTCTGTATGCCACGGGCTCTCCAAACCCTGTTCCTGCAGCTACCCTGTACTCTGTATGCCGTGAGCTCTCCAACCCATGTTCCTGCAGCTACCCAGTACTCTGTATGCCACGGGCTCTCCAAACCCTGTTCCTGCAGCTACCCAGTACTCTGTATGCCATGGGCTCTCCAAACCCTGTTCCTGCAGCTACCCAGTACTCTGTATGCCACGGGCTCTCCAAACCCTGTTCCTGCAGCTAACCCAGTACTCTGTATGCCATGGACTCTCCAAACCCTGTTCCTGCAGCTACCCAGTACTCTTTATGCCACGGGCTCTCCTACCCTGTTCCTGCAGCTACCCAGTACTCTGTATGCCACGGGCTCTCCAAACCCTGTTCCTGCAGCTACCCAGTACTCTGTATGCCACGGGCTCTCCAAACCCTGTTCCTGCAGCTTACCCAGTACTCTGTATGCCACGGGCTCTCCAAACCCTGTTCCTGCAGCTACCCAGTACTCTGTATGCCACGGGCTCTCCAAACCCTGTTCCTGCAGCTTACCCTGTACTCTGTATGCCATGGGCTCTCCAAACCCTGTTCCTGCAGCTACCCAGTACTCTGTATGCCATGGGCTCTCCAAACCCGGTTCCTGCAGCTACCCAGTACTCTGTATGCCACAGGCTCTCCAAACCCTGTTCCTGCAGCTACCCAGTACTCTGTATGCCACGGGCTCTCCAAACCCTGTTCCTGCAGCTTACTCTGTATGCCATGGGCTCTCCAAACCCTGTTCCTGCAGCTACCCAGTACTCTGTATGCCACGGGCTCTCCAAACCCTGTTCCTGCAGCTACCCAGTACTCTGTATGCCACGGGCTCTCCAAACCCTGTTCCTGCAGCTACCCAGTACTCTGTATGCCACGGGCTCTCCAAACCCTGTTCCTGCAGCTACCCAGTACTCTGTATGCCACGGGCTCTCCAAACCCTGTTCCTGCAGCTACCCTGTACTCTGTATGCCGTGGGCTCTCCTACCCTGTTCCTGCAGCTACCCTGTAGTCTGTATGCCACGGGCTCTCCAAACCCTGTTCCTGCAGCTTACCCAGTGCTTAATTTTGGAAACCAAGTGAAATCTGTTCGGGAACATCGATAGTAACATGTTTTCACAATGAAACAAATTCAATTAAACTGTTGACAGCCCCTCTCTATGCCCGCTGAAGAAAGGAATGAAGGAGAGAGGGGAGGAGTTGGAAACGCACAGTGGTAAGATACTCTATAGCTAAAGGTAATGTCAAACTATTAACTATGGAAATATATAAAAATGCCCTATTACTAGGCTATTCAAATACACTATAATTGTAGGCTTATTTATTTGACCTTTTATTTAATTAGGCAAGTCAGTTAAGAACAAATTCTTATTTTCAACGACAGCCTAGGACAGTGGGTTAACTGCCTTGTTCAAGGGGCAGAACGACAGATTTCTACCTTGTCAGCTCGGGGGATTCGATCTTGCAACCTTTCGGTTACTAGTTACTACTCTAACCACTAGGCTACCTGCCTGCCCCAAATGTGTTTAATATTGGAGTATAGGCTAGACTATGTACCAAAGACATCTTAAATACATTTTAAAAAGTGTTTTTCTGCCCTGTGTAATATGTAGTAAGCTATGTATTGTATAATGGCACAATCCAGTATTTTAATTCAGGTGGGGTTTTTTCGGGTTTGGGCTCATATATACCTCTATGCATCAGCTCTAATACTCATATGGATGTTTTGAATGAATCATCCCCTTAGAAAGCGCTGTCCGTTTTGTTGTGCTAGGCTTTGAAACGACATCCAGAACCACCATGTTTTCCCATTCAGGTTCAACCTGTTGAACTTATTTATTCAAATTGATCAATCACAGTGTGGTGAGTTTTAAAAGCACCAAAAGCACCTGTTTTGATGATAAGTGTTTGATGTGATTTTCGATTGCATTGATGTCAGAGAGTACTAGAGTAACAATAGAGCCCTGAGCACCAGACCATTAGGACCTGATGGATGAACAATAGAGCCCTGAGCACCAGACCATTAGGACCTGATGGAGGGACAATAGAGCCCTGAGGACCAGGCCATTAGGACCTGATGGATGAACAATAGAGCCCTGAGGACCAGGCCATTAGGACCTGATGGATGTACAATAGAGCCCTGAGGACCAGGCCATTAGGACCTGATGGATGTACAATAGAGCCCTGAGGACCAGGCCATTAGGACCTGATGGAGGGACAATAGAGCCCTGAGGACCAGGCCATTAGGACCTGATGGAGGGACAATAGAGCCCTGAGGACCAGGCCATTAGGACCTGATGGATGAACAATAGAGCCCTGAGGACCAGGCCATTAGGACCTGATGGATGTACAATAGAGCCCTGAGGACCAGGCCATTAGGACCTGATGGATGTACAATAGAGCCCTGAGGACCAGGCCATTAGGACCTGATGGATGAACAATAGAGCCCTGAGGACCAGACCATTAGGACCTGATGGAGGGACAATAGAGCCCTGAGGACCAGGCCATTAGGACCTGATGGATGAACAATAGAGCCCTGAGGACCAGGCCATTAGGACCTGATGGATGTACAATAGAGCCCTGAGGACCAGGCCATTAGGACCTGATGGATGAACAATAGAGCCCTGAGGACCAGGCCATTAGGACCTGATGGATGTACAATAGAGCCCTGAGGACCAGGCCATTAGGACCTGATGGATGAACAATAGAGCCCTGAGGACCAGGCCATTAGGACCTGATGGATGAACAATAGAGCCCTGAGGACCAGGCCATTAGGACCTGATGGACGTACAATAGAGCCCTGAGGACCAGGCCATTAGGACCTGATGGATGTACAATAGAGCCCTGAGGACCAGGCCATTAGGACCTGATGGACGTACAATAGAGCCCTGAGGACCAGGCCATTAGGACCTGATGGATGAACAATAGAGCCCTGAGGACCAGGCCATTAGGACCTGATGGACGTACAATAGAGCCCTGAGGACCAGGCCATTAGGACCTGATGGATGAACAATAGAGCCCTGAGGACCAGACCATTAGGACCTGATGGAGGGACAATAGAGCCCTGAGGACCAGGCCATTAGGACCTGATGGATGAACAATAGAGCCCTGAGGACCAGGCCATTAGGACCTGATGGATGAACAATAGAGCCCTGAGGACCAGGCCATTAGGACCTGATGGATGAACAATAGAGCCCTGAGGACCAGGCCATTAGGACCTGATGGATGAACAATAGAGCCCTGAGGACCAGACCATTAGGACCTGATGGATGAACAATAGAGCCCTGAGGACCAGGCCATTAGGACCTGATGGACGTACAATAGAGCCCTGAGGACCAGGCCATTAGGACCTGATGGATGTACAATAGAGCCCTGAGGACCAGGCCATTAGGACCTGATGGATGAACAATAGAGCCCTGAGGACCAGGCCATTAGGACCTGATGGATGTACAATAGAGCCCTGAGGACCAGGCCATTAGGACCTGATGGATGAACAATAGAGCCCTGAGGACCAGGCCATTAGGACCTGATGGATGAACAATAGAGCCCTGAGGACCAGGCCATTAGGACCTGATGGATGAACAATAGAGCCCTGAGGACCAGGCCATTAGGACCTGATGGATGAACAATAGAGCCCTGAGGACCAGGCCATTAGGACCTGATGGATGTACAATAGAGCCCTGAGGACCAGGCCATTAGGACCTGATGGATGAACAATAGAGCCCTGAGGACCAGGCCATTAGGACCTGATGGATGAACAATAGAGCCCTGAGGACCAGGCCATTAGGACCTGATGGATGAACAATAGAGCCCTGAGGACCAGGCCATTAGGACCTGATGGATGAACAATAGAGCCCTGAGGACAAGGCCATTAGGACCTGATGGATGAACAAAAGAGCCCTGAGTACCGGACCATTAGGACCTGATGGAGGGACAATAGAGCTCTGAGTATGAGGCCATTAAGACCTGATGGATGGACAATAGAGCCCTGAGGACCAGGCCATTAGGACCTGATGGAGGGACAATAGAGCCCTGAGGACCAGGCCAATAGGACCTGATGGATGTACAATAGAGCCCTGAGGACCAGGCCATTAGGACCTGATGGATGAACAATAGAGCCCTGAGGACCTGATGGATGAACAATAGAGCCCTGAGGACCAGGCCATTAGGACCTGATGGATGTACAATAGAGCCCTGAGGACCAGGCCATTAGGACCTGATGGATGAACAATAGAGCCCTGAGGACCAGGCCATTAGGACCTGATGGATGAACAATAGAGCCCTGAGGACCAGACCATTAGGACCTGATGGAGGGACAATAGAGCCCTGAGGACCAGGCCATTAGGACCTGATGGATGAACAATAGAGCCCTGAGGACCAGGCCATTAGGACCTGATGGATGAACAATAGAGCCCTGAGTACCAGACCATTAGGACCTGATGGAGGGACAATAGAGCCCTGAGGACCAGGCCAATAGGACCTGATGGATGTACAATAGAGCCCTGAGGACCAGGCCATTAGGACCTGATGGATGAACAATAGAGCCCTGAGGACCTGATGGATGAACAATAGAGCCCTGAGGACCAGGCCATTAGGACCTGATGGATGTACAATAGAGCCCTGAGGACCAGGCCATTAGGACCTGATGGATGAACAATAGAGCCCTGAGGACCAGGCCATTAGGACCTGATGGATGAACAATAGAGCCCTGAGGACCAGACCATTAGGACCTGATGGAGGGACAATAGAGCCCTGAGGACCAGGCCATTAGGACCTGATGGATGAACAATAGAGCCCTGAGGACCAGGCCATTAGGACCTGATGGATGAACAATAGAGCCCTGAGTACCAGACCATTAGGACCTGATGGAGGGACAATAGAGCCCTGAGGACCAGGCCATTAGGACCTGATGGATGAACAATAGAGCCCTGAGGACCAGGCCATTAGGACCTGATGGATGAACAATAGAGCCCTGAGGACCAGGCCATTAGGACCTGATGGATGTACAATAGAGCCCTGAGGACCAGGCCATTAGGACCTGATGGATGTACAATAGAGCCCTGAGGACCAGGCCATTAGGACCTGATGGATGAACAATAGAGCCCTGAGGACCAGGCCATTAGGACCTGATGGACGTACAATAAAGCCCTGAGGACCAGGCCATTAGGACCTGATGGATGAACAATAGAGCCCTGAGGACCAGGCCATTAGGACCTGATGGACGTACAATAGAGCCCTGAGGACCAGGCCATTAGGACCTGATGGATGAACAATAGAGCCCTGAGGACCAGGCCATTAGGACCTGATGGATGAACAATAGAGCCCTGAGTACCAGACCATTAGGACCTGATGGAGGGACAATAGAGCTCTGAGTATGAGGCCATTAAGACCTGATGGATGAACAATAGAGCCCTGAGGACCAGGCCATTAGGACCTGATGGAGGGACAATAGAGCCCTGAGGACCAGGCCAATAGGACCTGATGGATGTACAATAGAGCCCTGAGGACCAGGCCATTAGGACCTGATGGATGAACAATAGAGCCCTGAGGACCTGATGGATGAACAATAGAGCCCTGAGGACCAGGCCATTAGGACCTGATGGATGTACAATAGAGCCCTGAGGACCAGGCCATCAGGACCTGATGGATGAACAATAGAGCCCTGAGGACCAGGCCATTAGGACCTGATGGATGAACAATAGAGCCCTGAGGACCAGGCCATTAGGACCTGATGGATGTACAATAGAGCCCTGAGGACCAGGCCATTAGGACCTGATGGATGAACAATAGAGCCCTGAGGACCAGGCCATTAGGACCTGATGGATGAACAATAGAGCCCTGAGGACCAGGCCATTAGGACCTGATGGATGAACAATAGAGCCCTGAGGACCAGGCCATTAGGACCTGATGGATGAACAATAGAGCCCTGAGGACCAGGCCATTAGGACCTGATGGATGAACAATAGAGCCCTGAGGACCAGGCCATTAGGACCTGATGGATGAACAATAGAGCCCTGAGGACCAGGCCATTAGGACCTGATGGATGAACAATAGAGCCCTGAGGACCAGGCCATTAGGACCTGATGGATGAACAATAGAGCCCTGAGGACCAGGCCATTAGGACCTGATGGATGAACAATAGAGCCCTGAGGACCAGGCCATTAGGACCTGATGGATGAACAATAGAGCCCTGAGGACCAGGCCATTAGGACCTGATGGATGAACAATAGAGCCCTGAGGACCAGGCCATTAGAACCTGATGGATGAACAATAGAGCCCTGAGGACCAGGCCATTAGGACCTGATGGACGTACAATAGAGCCCTGAGGACCAGGCCATTAGGACCTGATGGATGAACAATAGAGCCCTGAGGACCAGGCCATTAGGACCTGATGGATGAACAATAGAGCCCTGAGGACCAGGCCATTAGGACCTGATGGATGAACAATAGAGCCCTGAGGACCAGGCCATTAGGACCTGATGGATGAACAATAGAGCCCTGAGGACCAGGCCATTAGGACCTGATGGATGTACAATAGAGCCCTGAGGACCAGGCCATTAGGACCTGATGGATGAACAATAGAGCCCTGAGGACCAGGCCATTAGGACCTGATGGATGAACAATAGAGCCCTGAGGACCAGGCCATTAGGACCTGATGGACGTACAATAGAGCCCTGAGGACCAGGCCATTAGGACCTGATGGATGAACAATAGAGCCCTGAGGACCAGGCCATTAGGACCTGATGGATGAACAATAGAGCCCTGAGGACCAGGCCATTAGGACCTGATGGATGTACAATAGAGCCCTGAGGACCAGGCCATTAGGACCTGATGGATGTACAATAGAGCCCTGAGGACCAGGCCATTAGGACCTGATGGATGAACAATAGAGCCCTGAGGACCAGGCCATTAGGACCTGATGGATGTACAATAGAGCCCTGAGGACCAGGCCATTAGGACCTGATGGATGAACAATAGAGCCCTGAGGACCAGGCCATTAGGACCTGATGATCATTAGAGAGTTGGGTACTACCAACGCATATTCAGAGTGCTTAAGAGGAGATTACCGTGACCGTTCACGTGGAATTTGACTGCGGTCATGACTGCCGGTGTGACGGTAATACGGTCACCGCAACAGCTCTACCTCTGGCTGTACCTCTGGCTGTACCTCTGGCTGTACCTCTGGCTCTACCTCTGGCTCTACCTCTGGCTGTACCTCTGGCTCTACCTCTGGCTCTGCCTCTGGCTCTACCTCTGGCTGTACCTCTGGCTGTACCTCTGGCTGTACCTCTGGCTCTACCTCTGGCTGTACCTCTGGCTCTACCTCTGGCTGTACCTCTGGCTCTACCTCTGGCTCTACCTCTGGCTGTACCTCTGGCTGTACCTCTGGCTGTACCTCTGGCTGTACCTCTGGCTGTACCTCTGGCTCTACCTCTGGCTCTACCTCTGGCTGTACCTCTGGCTGTACCTCTGGCTCTACCTCTGGCTGTACCTCTGGCTGTACCTCTGGCTCTACCTCTGGCTCTACCTCTGGCTCTACCTCTGGCTGTACCTCTGGCTCTACCTCTGGCTCTACCTCTGGCTGTACCTCTGGCTGTACCTCTGGCTGTACCTCTGGCTGTACCTCTGGCTGTACCTCTGGCTCTACCTCTGGCTGTACCTCTGGCTGTACCTCTGGCTGTACCTCTGGCTGTACCTCTGGCTCTACCTCTGGCTGTACCTCTGGCTCTACCTCTGGCTCTACCTCTGGCTGTACCTCTGGCTCTACCTCTGGCTCTACCTCTGGCTGTACCTCTGGCTGTACCTCTGGCTCTACCACTGGCTCTACCTCTGGCTGTACCTCTGGCTCTACCTCTGGCTGTACCTCTGGCTCTACCTCTGGCTCTACCTCTGGGTGTACCTCTGGCTGTACCTCTGGCTCTACCTCTGGCTGTACCTCTGGCTGTACCTCTGGCTGTACCTCTGGCTGTACCTCTGGCTCTACCTCTGGCTCTACCTCTGGCTCTACCTCTGGCTGTACCTCTGGCTCTACCTCTGGCTGTACCTCTGGCTCTACCTCTGGCTGTACCTCTGGCTCTACCTCTGGCTGTACCTCTGGCTGTACCTCTGGCTCTACCTCTGGCTCTACCTCTGGCTGTACCTCTGGCTGTACCTCTGGCTCTACCTCTGGCTGTACCTCTGGCTGTACCTCTGGCTGTACCTCTGGCTGTACCTCTGGCTGTACCTCTGGCTCTACCTCTGGCTGTACCTCTGGCTCTACCTCTGGCTCTACCTCTGGCTGTACCTCTGGCTGTACCTCTGGCTCTACCTCTGGCTCTACCTCTGGCTGTACCTCTGGCTCTACCTCTGGCTGTACCTCTGGCTCTACCTCTGGCTGTACCTCTGGCTGTACCTCTGGCTCTACCTCTGGCTCTACCTCTGGCTGTACCTCTGGCTCTACCTCTGGCTCTACCTCTGGCTGTACCTCTGGCTCTACCTCTGGCTCTACCTCTGGCTGTACCTCTGGCTCTACCTCTGGCTGTACCTCTGGCTGTACCTCTGGCTGTACCTCTGGCTCTACCACTGGCTCTACCTCTGGCTGTACCTCTGGCTCTACCTCTGGCTGTACCTCTGGCTCTACCTCTGGCTGTACCTCTGGCTCTACCTCTGGCTGTACCTCTGGCTCTACCTCTGGCTGTACCTCTGGCTCTACCTCTGGCTGTACTTCTGGCTCTACCTCTGGCTGTACCTCTGGCTCTACCTCTGGCTGTACCTCTGGCTCTACCTCTGGCTCTACCTCTGGCTCTACCTCTGGCTGTACCTCTGGCTCTACCTCTGGCTGTACCTCTGGCTGTACCTCTGGCTCTACCTCTGGCTGTACCTCTGGCTGTACCTCTGGCTCTACCTCTGGCTCTACCTCTGGCTCTACCTCTGGCTCTACCTCTGGCTCTACCTCTGGCTGTACCTCTGGCTGTACCTCTGGCTGTACAAGCAGACTGGAATCCCTGACACTACACACTTTGACTCCAATATATGGAAAATACTTTGAATCAAGTGTACTAATACCATATAGTCATGTATTAGTATATATATAATATAATACACAGATTTACTTGTATAGTTGTAGTATAATATTGTTACTTTATTACTACTCAACGGTTTTCTTATAACTCAAGTATTTCACCATTGGTAGACTCCTGGCTCCAGTGTATATCAGGCCAAATCTAGGACTCCAGACTGTTATCTCGCAGACAGAGATAACACTATATATATATATATATATACAGAAGTATGTGGACACCCCTTCCAATTAGTGGATTAGGCTATTTCAGCCACACCCGTTGCTGACAAGTGTATAAAATCGAGCACACAGCTATGCAATCTCCACAGACAAACATTGGCAGTAGAATGGCCTTACTGAAGACCTCAGTGACTTTCAACGTGGCACCGTCATAGGATGCCACCTTTCCAACAAGTCAGTTATTGACTTGCTGTTCTTGTGCAGTGGCAACAGTTTGGAGAAGGCCCTTTCCTGTTTCAGCATGACAATGCCCCTGTGCACAAAGTGAGGTCCATACAGAAATGGTTTGTTGAGATTGGTGTGAAAGAACTTAACTGGCCTGTACAGAGCCCTGACCTCAACCCCATCAAACACCTTTGGGATGAATTGGAATACCGACTGCATGCCAGGCCTAATCGCCCAACATCAGTGCCCGACCTTCGTAATGCTCTTGTGGCTGAATGGAAGCAAGTCCCCGCAGCAATGTTCCACCATCTAATGGAAAGACTTCCCAGAAGAGTGGAGGATGTTATAGCAGCAAGGGGGGACCAGCTCCATGTAAATGAGATGTTTGACGAGCAGATGTCCGCATACTTTTGGTCATGTAGTGTAGTTCAACCTCTTTTCAACACCTTTGTCCGCTCCTCTTGTAAAACACTGTTTTTTCAGAAGAGCCGGAAAGGGGCCAACTTGTCCCAGTGTCACGGCCCTTCCATCCTGTTCTATTCTTGTGAGATAGGCGCGACACAAACATCCAAAGCGTTTTGATTTAGAGGTGACAAGAGCATAGTGTTCCTGTTCTGGGGGCGTTGTTCACCTGTTGGGTAATGAAGTGACGTGGGGCCGTAAGAACAAACCGGTTGGGCATCTCGTGAGGTTTATCTCAAACTTTGACAGCACTGATTTGAATCACACAGACAACAGTTATAGAATTCCTTTGCTTGGATGAAATACCATTTCCTTATTAGCTAGCATATTGTGAGGTGAAGCTGCCATGTGTAAAGGGTGTGACGGTGTTCTATAACCAGTGTGTGTTTCCCTCTCTACAGGTTGAACTGTACTCCGTGCGCCGGCCTATGTCCTAAGATGTGTTCGGGGGTGAAGGTCGTAGACTCTGTGACAGCAGCCCAGGCTCTTAGAGGATGCACTGTGCTCAACGGGAGCCTGGTTATCAAGATCCGTGGAGGAAGTAAGTACAGTATACCCTCACTACCAACCACCCTCACTACCATGCACCCTCACTACCATGCACCCTCACTACCACGTACCCTCACTACCACGCACCCTCACTACCAACCACCCTCACTACCTACCACCCTCACTACCACCCACCCTCACTACCACCCACCCTCACTACCACCCACCCTCACTACCACCACCCTCACTACCTACCACCCTCACTACCACCCACGCTCACTACCTACCACCCTCACTACCTACCACCCTCACTACCTACCACCCTCACTACCTACCACCCTCACTACCTACCACCCTCACTACCACCCACCCTCACTACCACCCACCCTCACTACCTACCACCCTCACTACCTACCACCCTCACTACCACCCACCCTCACTACCTACCACCCTCACTACCACCCACCCTCACTACCACCCACCCTCACTACCTACCACCCTCACTACCACCCACCCTCACTACCACCCACCCTCACTACCACCCACCCTCACTACCTACCACCCTCACTACCACCCACCCTCACTACCACCCACCCTCACTACCTACCACCCTCACTACCACCCACCCTCACTACCACCCACCCTCACTACCACCCACCCTCACTACCACCCACCCTCACTACCTACCACCCTCACTACCTACCACCCTCACTACCACGCACCCTCACTACCACCCACCCTCACTACCACCCACCCTCACTACCACCCACCCTCACTACCTACCACCCTCACTACCACCCACCCTCACTACCTACCACCCTCACTACCTACCACCCTCACTACCACCCACCCTCACTACCACCCACCCTCACTACCTACCACCCTCACTACCACCCACCCTCACTACCACCCACCCTCACTACCTACCACCCTCACTACCACCCACCCTCACTACCTACCACCCTCACTACCTACCACCCTCACTACCACGCACCCTCACTACCACGCACCCTCACTACCACGCACCCTCACTACCACGCACCCTCACTACCACCCACCCTCACTACCACCCACCCTCACTACCACCCACCCTCACTACCACCACCCTCACTACCTACCACCCTCAGTACCACCCACCCTCACTACCACCCACCCTCACTACCTACCACCCTCACTACCACCCACCCTCACTACCACCCACCCTCACTACCACCCACCCTCACTACCACCCACCCACCCTCACTACCACTCACCCACCCTCACTACCACTCACCCACCCTCACTACCACCCACCCTCACTACCACCCACCCTCACTACCAACCAACCACCCTCACTACCACTCACCCACCCTCACTACCACTCACCCACCCTCACTACCACTCACCCTCACTACCACCCACCCACCCTCACTACCACTCACCCACCCTCACTACCACCCACCCTCACTACCTACCACCCTCACTACCTACCACCCTCACTACCACGCACCCTCACTACCACGCACCCTCACTACCACGCACCCTCACTACCACCCACCCTCACTACCACCCACCCTCACTACCACCCACCCTCACTACCACCACCCTCACTACCTACCACCCTCAGTACCACCCACCCTCACTACCACCCACCCTCACTACCTACCACCCTCAGTACCACCCACCCTCACTACCACCCACCCTCACTACCACCCACCCTCACTACCACCCACCCTCACTACCACTCACCCACCCTCACTACCACTCACCCACCCTCACTACCACCCACCCTCACTACCACCTACCCTCACTACCACCTACCCTCACTACCTACCACCCTCACTACCTACCACCCTCACTACCTACCACTACCACCTACCACCCCCACTACCTACTACCCTCACTACCTACCACCCTCACTACCGCCTACCCTCACTACCTACCACCCTCACTACCTACCACCCTCACTACCTACCACCCTCACTACCTACCACCCTCACTACCACCCACCCTCACTACCACCCACCCTCACTACCAACCACCCACCCACCCTCACTACCAACCAACCAACCACCCTCACTACCAACCAACCACCTTACCAACCACCCTCACTACCAACCAACCATCCTCACTTCCAATCAACAAACCAGCCTCACTAGGTTAACTGTCTGTTTCCTCTCTTTACCTCAGTCAGTATAGCAGCAGAGGTTAACTGTCTGTTTCCTCTCGTTACCTCAGTCAATATAGCAGCAGAGGTTAACTGTCTGTTTCCTCTCGTTACCTCAGTCAATATAGCAGCAGAGGTTAACTGTCTGTTTCCTCTCGTTACCTCAGTCAATATAGCAGCAGAGGTTAACTGTCTGTTTCCTCTCGTTACCTCAGTCAATATAGCAGCAGAGGTTAACTAACTGTCTGTTTCCTCTCGTTACCTCAGTCAATATAGCAGCAGAGGTTAACTAACTGTCTGTTTTCTCTCGTTACCTCAGTCAATATAGCAGCAGAGGTTAACTAACTGTCTGTTTCCTCTCGTTACCTCAGTCAATATAGCAGCAGAGGTTAACTGTCTGTTTCCTCTCGTTACCTCAGTCAATATAGCAGCAGAGGTTAACTAACTGTCTGTTTCCTCTCGTTACCTCAGTCAATATAGCAGCAGAGGTTAACTAACTGTCTGTTTCCTCTCGTTACCTCAGTCAATATAGCAGCATAGGTTAACTAACTGTCTGTTTCCTCTCGTTACCTCAGTCAATATAGCAGCAGAGGTTAACTAACTGTCTGTTTTCTCTCGTTACCTCAGTCAATATAGCAGCAGAGGTTAACTAACTGTCTGTTTCCTCTCGTTACCTCAGTCAATATAGCAGCAGAGGTTAACTGTCTGTTTCCTCTCGTTACCTCAGTCAATATAGCAGCAGAGGTTAACTAACTGTCTGTTTCCTCTCGTTACCTCAGTCAATATAGCAGCAGAGGTTAACTGTCTGTTTCCTCTCGTTACCTCAGTCAATATAGCAGCAGAGGTTAACTGTCTGTTTCCTCTCGTTACCTCAGTCAATATAGCAGCAGAGGTTAACTGTCTGTTTCCTCTCGTTACCTCAGTCAATATAGCAGCAGAGGTTAACTGTCTGTTTCCTCTCGTTACCTCAGTCAATATAGCAGCAGAGGTCAACTGTCTGTTTCCTCTCGTTACCTCAGTCAATATAGCAGCAGAGGTTAACTAACTGTCTGTTTCCTCTCGTTACCTCAGTCAATATAGCAGCAGAGGTTAACTAACTGTCTGTTTCCTCTCGTTACCTCAGTCAATATAGCAGCAGAGGTTAACTAACTGTCTGTTTCCTCTCGTTACCTCAGTCAATATAGCAGCATAGGTTAACTAACTGTCTGTTTCCTCTCGTTACCTCAGTCAATATAGCAGCAGAGGTTAACTAACTGTCTGTTTCCTCTCGTTACCTCAGTCAGTATAGCAGCAGAGGTTAACTGTCTGTTTCCTCTCGCTACCTCAGTCAATATAGCAGCAGAGGTTAACTGTCTGTTTCCTCTCGTTACCTCAGTCAATATAGCAGCAGAGGTTAACTGTCTGTTTCCTCTCGTTACCTCAGTCAATATAGCAGCAGAGGTTAACTGTCTGTTTCCTCTCGTTACCTCAGTCAATATAGCAGCAGAGGTTAACTGTCTGTTTCCTCTCGTTACCTCAGTCAATATAGCAGCAGAGGTTAACTGTCTGTTTCCTCTCGCTACCTCAGTCAATATAGCAGCAGAGGTTAACTGTCTGTTTCCTCTCGTTACCTCAGTCAATATAGCAGCAGAGGTTAACTAACTGTCTGTTTCCTCTCGTTACCTCAGTCAATATAGCAGCAGAGGTTAACTAACTGTCTGTTTCCTCTCGTTACCTCAGTCAATATAGCAGCAGAGGTGAAAATCAAATAAAATTTTATTTGTCACACACATGTCATTTTGGTATTTGATTTTGAATTTTAAGACCTCTTGAAGTATAAAAAAAATGTGGGTGATCATTTTTGTCTGGCTTTACTGCTATTTTGACACACCTGCTCGTTCCCTTGTATTTAACCCTGTATTTAAATAAGGGATTAAATACAGGGTTAAATAAGGGGTTAAGGGGTTAAATACAGGGTTACATAAGGGGTTAAATACAGGGTTACATAAGGGGTTAAATACAGGGTTACATAAGGGGTTAAATACAGGGTTACATAAGGGGTTAAATACAGGGTTACATAAGGGGTTAAATACAGGGATACATAAGGGATTAAATAAGGGGTTAAATACAGGGTTAAATAAGGGGTTAAATACAGGGTTACATAAGGGGTTACATAAGGGGTTACATAAGGGGTTAAATAAGGGGTTAAATAAGGGGTTAAATACAGGGTTAAATACAGGGTTAAATACAGGGTTAAATAAGGGGTTAAATACAGGGTTACATAAGGGGTTACATAAGGGGTTACATAAGGGGTTAAATACAGGGTTACATAAGGGGTTAAATACAGGGTTACATAAGGGGTTAAATAAGGGATTAAATACAGGGTTACATAAGGGGTTAAATACAGGGTTACATAAGGGGTTAAATACAGGGTTACATAAGGGGTTAACCCCTTATTTAACCCTGTATTTAACCCCGTATTTAACCCTGTATTTAACCCCTTATTTTTGGCACTTAACAGTCTCCATATATACTCCATATGTACCGAGGGACCTTCAAACAAGTCTAGAGCAAAACAACCGACATGTACGTATTTGTGAGAGTCTCACCTTTCCATAGAGGGGTCATAACAAACACCGCTCTAGCTCCGTCACCTTTCCATAGAGGGGTCATAACAAACACCGCTCTAGCTCCGTCACCTTTCCATAGAGGGGTCATAACAAACACCGCTCTAGCTCCGTCACCTTTCCATAGAGGGGTCATAACAAACACCGCTCTAGCTCCGTCACCTTTCCATAGAGGGGTCATAACGAACACCGCTCTAGCTCCGTCACCTTTCCATAGAGGGGTCATAACAAACACCGCTCTAGCTCCGTCACCTTTCCATAGAGGGGTCATAACGAACACCGCTCTAGCTCCGTCACCTTTCCATAGAGGGGTCATAACAAACACCGCTCTAGCTCCGTCACCTTTCCATAGAGGGGTCATAACAAACACCGCTCTAGCTCCGTCACCTTTCCATAGATGGGTCATAACGAACACCGCTCTAGCTCCGTCACCTTTCCATAGAGGGGTCATAACGAACACCGCTCTAGCTCCGTCACCTTTCACCGCAGATGTGGAAGTGTGACGTCAGCTGAAGTGAGCGATTGAGACGCGTCCAATGCAAAACAGATATCTCTATCTTAAACTGACAGATTTGTTTTCTATGGAGATGTTTTTATTATGCTAATTATATTTCCACTTGGGTGTCGGAAACTGACTGTTTCCTCTCATAGCAGCAGAGGTTAACTGATTGACTGACTGACCGTCCGTCTGTTTCCTCTTTCCACCTCAGATAACATAGCCGCAGAGCTGGAGGCTAACCTGGGTCAACTGGAGGAGATAACAGGCAACCTGACCATCAAGAGAGCCTACGCCCTCGTCTCTCTCTCCTTCCTCCGCAAGCTACGCATCATCCGGGGAGAGACGCCGACCCAAGATGGGTAGGTCTTGTGTAGTAGTGTACTATATCAGACTAGGGTTTGAAACGTTGTCTGAATTAACATAGTACCTGGGAGAACAGTGTGTAGATTTATATGATTGTTTTTGTTCTACTGCTTTAGGTCAGTTCATTTTCTCAACCTCTCTCTGTCTCTCTCTCTCTGTCTCTCTCTGTCTCTCTCTGTCTCTCTCTGTCTCTCTCTGTCTCTCTCTCTCTGTCTCTCTCTCTCTGTCTCTCTCTCTCTGTCTCTCTCTCTCTGTCTCTCTCTCTCTGTCTCTCTCTCTCTGTCTCTCTCTGTCTCTCTCTCTCTCTGTCTCTCTCTCTCTCTGTCTCTCTCTCTCTCTGTCTCTCTCTCTGTCTCTCTCTCTGTCTCTCTCTCTGTCTCTCTCTCTCTATATATATATATATCTCTCTCTCTACTTTATCAGGAACTACTCGTTCTACGCTCTGGACAACCAGAACTTGCGTCAGCTGTGGGACTGGAACAAACACAACCTGACCATCCTCCAGGGACGCATGTTCTTCCTTCACAACTCCAAGCTGTGCATGTCTGAGATCCGCAAGATGGAGGTGGTGACGGGCACCAAGGAGAGAGGCATCAAGAATGAAATCGGCAGGACCGATGGAGACCAGGCCTCCTGTAAGACCAGCCAACGTGGAACTTTAGATAAACGTGATCATATTATGTGACCGACTGGCTCGAGGTGGTCTTATGTAGCAACATTTAAAAAAAAAAATTATAATAATTTGTTGCATTGAATAAAAGTAGAGACTCAGAGCTAGAAATTGGTATATCATTCACTATAGTTGATGAACAATAGGAAAGTAGTTCTGCTTTGAACTTCACTTTTGAGAAAATGGCCCTTGGTACCTACTGGAGAGCTCTTCTTTGTCTACACTCGTTCAGCATCATTCACAACCTCTTAAGCTTTATCCCCACCCATCTCTTTAAGGATTCACATGTGAGACCATGTACTAAACAACCGAAGAGTTCAAGACTAAAGGCTGGTTTATACTACGGGTGTGTTCGTACATTTATTCTGGAGTGCCCGAGTGTGCTCTGGGCGTTCGTAAACTCGAGTGCTGTCAGATTGTCCGTTCGTTCAGAGAGCACACTGGATGCTCTGGCCGAGGAGTGGGGTTGATCCGAGCGTTCTAACCTAACAACGGTAGTCAAGCACCCAAACTAACTGGCTAACGTTGGCTAGCTTGCTAGCTACTTCCAGACACAAATGAGAGAACAGCTCACTCTAACCATTTTACTCACCCTAGCAGAGCTTATTGGTCTGTCTTTTTGTTATCCAGAGTGATGGTGACTGCAACTGTGCTGCTGGCAACAATTTAATTACGGATTTTTTGGCCAACGTTTACTGACACCGTCCAAATTCAACGGGTGTTGAGCGTTCGTAAATTCATCTGTTATTCTGTGCTTTGGCACACTCAGACGAGAGTAGATGATCAAAGCGAATTTACCAGCTACGACTATCGACAGTTGTCGCAGTGACGTCATAATCAAATCAAATCAAATGTATTTATATAGCCCTTCGTACATCAGCTGATATCTCAAAGTGCTGTACAGAAACCCAGCCTAAAATCCAAACAGCAAGCAATGCAGGTGTAGAAGAACGGTGACTAGGAAAAACTCCCTAGAAAGGCCAAAACCTAGGAAGAAACCTAGAGAGGAACCAGGCTATGAGGGGTGGCCAGTCCTCTTCTGGCTGTGCCGGGTGGAGATTATAACAGAACATGGCCAAGATGTCATAAACATTCTATTGAAATATAGAACCAGTCAAAAGTTTGGACACCTACTCATTCAAGAGTTTTTCTTCATTTTTACTATTTTCTAAACTGTTGAAATGTAGAAAACAGTACAAATGAAGAAAAACCCTTTAATGAGTAGCTGTGCCCAACATTTTGACTGTTACTGCAGTTACTTGCATAGTGGAGTCTTTTGTTTAGACATGTAGCTAGCTAGCTAAACAATCGACCCTAATCCCAACTCATAACATTACTACCCTGCATGAATCTGCAGGTAGTTAAGCAAACAGGTTCAATGTTAGCTAGCTAACTTCAGGCGATAACTAGCAATGCAAATGGCTCTGAAATACGAATAATATTACTACACAGATAATACGCGTAAGGTAAGCTAGGGAGCCAGCCAGCTTACATTAGCTAGCTAGCTAGCAATACACTTTAACTTAATGACTTTTTGACGAAATGAGAAACGTGTAATATCTGAAGATGTAGCTAGCTAGACTATCTTATACACGGATGGATGCGTCTCCCTCTGTCACGGATGCCATGGTTGCCCTTAGTTTGAAGATTGTATCCGGAGACAGGTGTTTTATACAATAGCCTTCTGTGTTCTCATTCCGACTGCATCTGCATTTTTGCAGTCAAACGACTTGAGTTTTCTCCTTAGCCGTCATACTCTAATTCCACTGATTTCAAAACATTTCTGCCCCCAAAAAAACACATTTTGATAAATAAATAAAAAGTTTACGTTCAAATGGCTCTCCTGTGACGAAGTGATGCGCGACATACGCCTAGTTTCCTGAAACGAGTCACATATAGTCGTCATGTAGCAGACACTTTTACCCAAGGCGTGACATACAGTTAACATTTACTATCAAGTATTTAGTGATCCTTTATGGCTCAGGTTATAGAGCGTGGTGCTTGCAAAAGGATGGTGTGTTAGATTCCCTCTTTGGGCCACCCATACAAAAATGGATGCTCGCATGACTGTAAGTTGCTTTGGATAAAAGTGGTCAGTAGGTCAGTCCTCCTGTATTTACAGTGTAGCACTGGGCTGTTTCAGTTGCCTAGCATTTTTAGTTACCTCTTCTACAATATTGCTATTCTCCAACTTCCCTGATTCACCCTGATCACTCCTGTCCTAAAGCTCTGTCTGTCTCTTTTTCTTGGTCACCAGGTGAGACCCAGTTCCTGAATTTCACCACGGTGCGCACACAGTCGGACAAGATCCTCCTCAAGTGGGAACCCTTCTGGCCGCCGGACTATAGAGACCTACTGGGCTTCATGGTCCTCTACAAAGAGGCGTAAGTAAAAAACGATACATGAGTAAGTTATGCTCTTGCCCTGTGGGACAAGGTTACTATCTCCGAGAGATAGAGCTGCCCTGGTCAACTGTAACTGCTGTTATTGTGAAGTGGAAACATGTCGGGGCAACATCGTCTCAGCCGCGAAGTGGTAGGTCATACAAGCTCACAGAACGGGACCGCTGAGTGCTGAAGGACGTAGCGCGTAAAAATCGGGGTTTGGCGAACGCCACCTGCCCGAATGCGTAGTGCCAACTGTAAAGTTTGGCGGGGGAGGAATGGAGCTGTTTTTCATGGTTCGGGCTAGGCTCCTTAGTTCCAGTGATGGGAAATCTTAACGCTACAGCATACAATGACATTCTAGACAATTCTGTGCTTCCGACTTTGTGGCCACAGTTTGGGGAAGGCCCTTTCCTGTTTCAGCATGACAATGCCCCCATGCGCAAAGTGAGGTCCATACAGAAATGGTTTGTCAAGATTGGTGTGGAAGACCTTGACTGGCATGCACAGAACCCTGACCTCAACCCCATCAAACACCTTTGGGATGAATTGGAATGCCGACTGTGAGCCAGGCCTAATCGCCCAGCTTGGGGGGGGGGGCAATAGCTTGGGGGGGCCAAACCCTGCTGTTAGGTGTCAAGTGTTGAATCGAAAAGGTGTGTACTTTATATAGGAGGTTCCATGACTATGTAGATAGGGCAGCAGTCTCTAAGGTGTAGATTAGAGTAGCAGGTGGTAGCCGGCTAGTAACAGTAACAGTCATGTCTCTACTATTAGTATGTCAGTGTCTTTCTGTCCTCTCCATCTCCAGGCCTTATAAGAACGTGACAGAGTTTGATGGCCAGGACGCGTGCGGCTCTAACAGCTGGGTGATAGCTGACGTCGACCCTCCACCCCGGGCCACGGAAGGGAAGGAGCAGACGGAGCCTGGCTTCCTCATCCATCCTATGAAGCCCTGGACCCAGTACGCCATCATGGTCAAGACCCAGCTCTCCGCCTCAGACGAACACCAGGTCCACGGGGCCAAGAGCGAAATCATCTACGTCCGCACCAATGCCACCAGTGAGTCACAAACACAGTCCTCCGTCCTTACAACATTCTACTAGTGAGTCACAAACACAGTCCTCCAACCGTACATCATTCTACTAGTGAGTCACAAACACAGTCCTCCGTCCTTACAACATTCTACTAGTGAGTCACAAACACAGTCCTCCGTCCTTACAACATTCTACTAGTGAGTCACAAACACAGTCCTCCGTCCTTACAACATTCTACTAGTGAGTCACAAACACAGTCCTCCGTCCTTACAACATTCTACTAGTGAGTCACAAACACAGTCCTCCGTCCTTACAACATTCTACTAGTGAGTCACAAACACAGTCCTCCGTCCTTACAACATTCTACTAGTGAGTCACAAACACAGTCCTCCGTCCTTACAACATTCTACTAGTGAGTCACAAACACAGTCCTCCGTCCTTACAACATTCTACTAGTGAGTCACAAACACAGTCCTCCAACCGTACATCATTCTACTAGTGAGTCACAAACATAGTCCTCTGTCCTTACAACATTCTACTAGTGAGTCACAAACACAGTCCTCCGTCCTTACAACATTCTACTAGTGAGTCACAAACACAGTCCTTCGTTCTTACGACATTCTACTAGTGAGTCACAAACATAGTCCTCTGTCCTTACAACATTCTACTAGTGAGTCACAAACATAGTCCTCTGTCCTTACAACATTCTACTAGTGAGTCACAAACACAGTCCTCCAACCGTACATCATTCTACTAGTGAGTCACAAACATAGTCCTCTGTCCTTACAACATTCTACTAGTGAGTCACAAACACAGTCCTCTGTCCTTACAACATTCTACTAGTGAGTCACAAACATAGTCCTCCATCCTTACAACATTCTACTATTCTACTAGTGAGTCACAAACATAGTCCTCTGTCCTTACAACATTCTACTAGTGAGTCACAAACATAGTCCTCTGTCCTTACAACATTCTACTAGTGAGTCACAAACATAGTCCTCGGTCCTTACAACATTCTACTAGTGAGTCACAAACATAGTCCTCTGTCCTTACAACATTCTACTAGTGAGTCACAAACATAGTCCTCTGTCCTTACAACATTCTACTAGTGAGTCACAAACACAGTCCTCCGTCCTTACAACATTCTACTAGTGAGTCACAAACATAGTCCTCTGTCCTTACAACATTCTACTAGTGAGTCACAAACACAGTCCTCTGTCCTTACAACATTCTACTAGTGAGTCACAAACACAGTCCTTCGTCCTTACAACATTCTACTAGTGAGTCACAAACATAGTCCTCTGTCCTTACAACATTCTACTAGTGAGTCACAAACATAGTCCTCTGTCCTTACAACATTCTACTAGTGAGTCACAAACACAGTCCTCTGTCCTTACAACATTCTACTAGTGAGTCACAAACACAGTCCTCCGTCCTTACAACATTCTACTATATACTAAATATATACTAATTTCCAGAGTCCCACTCGACCGGTCACAACTCTCTTTCCATGGCAATAGAGAACAGTAAAACTCCAGCCAACACGTTTAAAAAGGTCAAAGGTGACGCCAAATCTCCCAGCATTCCCTTCAACCATTTCCTAAATTCCTCCACAAGGCAGTGGTGACCAATTTGTGAAGGGCATCGTGGGTTTGCTATTTATTTTTCTATATGGCACCGACAGCAAGACCATGTTAAAGTTCTAAAGACATATCCATATCCATATCCAGTCACCAACACAGTCCTCCGACCTTACAACATTCTACTAGTGAGTCACAAACACAGTCCTCCAACCTTACAACATTCTACTAGTGAGTCACAAACACAGTCCTCCAACCTTACAACATTCTACTAGTGAGTCACAAACACAGTCCTCCAACCTTACAACATTCTACTAGTGAGTCACAAACATAGTCCTCTGTCCTTACAACATTCTACTACTGAGTCACAAACATAGTCCTCTGTCCTTACAACATTCTACTAGTGAGTCACAAACACAGTCCTCCAACCTTACAACATTCTACTAGTGAGTCACAAACATAGTCCTCTGTCCTTACAACATTCTACTAGTGAGTCACAAACACAGTCCTCTGTCCTTACAACATTCTACTACTGAGTCACAAACACAGTCCTCTGTCCTTACAACATTCTACTATTCTACTAGTGAGTCACAAACACAGTCCTCCAACCTTACAACATTCTACTAGTGAGTCACAAACATAGTCCTCTGTCCTTACAACATTCTACTACTGAGTCACAAACACAGGCCTCCGTCCTTACAACATTCTACTACATTATTGTTGTCTGATAAAATTTCACAATTATTATTTTCATCAAGACCATAAACATTTTCACGCTGACAAAAAAGGTCATTTCTAATGTCGTTGTATAACCCACAGTAAAGATCATCCCTCATGGTATTGTATATAACCCACAGTAAAGATCATCCCTCATGGTATTGTATATAACCCACAGTAAAGATCATCCCTCATGGTATTGTATATAACCCACAGTAAAGATCATCCCTAATGGTATTGTATATAACCCACAGTAAAGATCATCCCTAATGGTATTGTATATAACCCACAGTAAAGATCATCCCTAATGGTATTGTATATAACCCACAGTAAAGATCATCCCTAATGGTATTGTATATAACCCACAGTAAAGATCATCCCTAATGGTATTGTATATAACCCACAGTAAAGATCATCCCTAATGGTATTGTATATAACTCACAGTAAAGATCATCCCTAATGGTATTGTATATAACCCACAGTAAAGATCATCCCTAATGGTATTGTATATAACCCACAGTAAAGATCATCCCTAATGGTATTGTATATAACCCACAGTAAAGGTCATCCCTAATGGTATTGTATATAACCCACAGTAAAGATCATCCCTAATGGTATTGTATATAACCCACAGTAAAGATCATCCCTAATGGTATTGTATATAACCCACAGTAAAGATCATCCCTAATGGTATTGTATATAACCCACAGTAAAGGTCATCCCTAATGGTATTGTATATAACCCACAGTAAAGATCATCCCTAATGGTATTGTATATAACCCACAGTAAAGATCATCCCTAATGGTATTGTATATAACCCACAGTAAAGATCATCCCTAATAGTATTGTATATAACCCACATAAAGCAAGGTATGAGCTTCTGTTTCAATGGAACCATCGTGACTGAAAGTACAGACACGGTTACCAAGGGGAGTGTTTGTGTATCGACGAGTGTCAATAGCGAGAGGGGCCACTCCACATTTAGAAAAATACCTTTGAATATGGATAAAACGGTACACAGGGTTCTGCCCCAAAAGGTCATTTAAAAGGCAGTAGGTGAGCATTTTGTTACTTTGGTTTATCAGTTGGTACCACTTTAGTTCATTGCTCTCTAAAAGTGCTTATTCAAAAGCATTACGGTCATTTCTAGAAAACACTCTGTCCGTATCAGTGAGGCGAGCCATATGGGCGGAGTTTAAAGAGGCTTTGACATGGTACTGTAAATAAAACATATTTGCATCTGCAACATCACAAGCCCATAAAATGACATGTTTACCTAGACGTTCATTTGGCATGCTGCAAAATCTCTGCCAATTTAAAAAAATATATATTTAAAAAATGCATTGCCGCTGGTGATGCCATGGAATTTTCCAGCCCATATAATTTTGAATAGCAGTATTTGACATGTATTTACCCACACCAAGGTCAAATCTGCAGCACTGTTAAAAACACAGTTAACACCAGTATAATTTGTCCCCATACTGCTCCAGCAGACATAATACTAGGTAGCACCTATGAATCAAACCGTTTTAGTGAAACATTTTAAAAGGTAGGCCAACCATGACTTTACTCTTTACAATGATGACACTAAGGGCACAAGTTACATGGTTAGCTATGTACTTAACAGACACGATGTAATCCTAGATAACAGACTGTAGAAAGCTGTCTGTTATCCACCAATAGGTCCCCTCCAGCCCCAGTCTGATAACAATCCCTACTCTCTAACTCCTAGCAATGTTGATCTTGTTGTTATTTCAGAGCCGTCGGTGCCTCTGGACCCCATCTCCTCGTCCAACTCGTCCTCTCAAATCATCCTGAAGTGGAAACCCCCCACGGATCCCAACGGGAACATCACTCACTACCTGGTGTACTGTCAACAGCAGCCTGAGGACAGCGACCTCTACAAGTTTGACTACTGTCAGAAAGGTGAGACACAGACGATTGTCATTATTCACATGATTATTTCATATTACAGTTTAAGAAAAGATCAATAAATCGTATCAGATGATCTCATGGGTCTTGTCTGATGATCCGTTGACCAATGAGAACGGGATTTGTGGGTCATCCCCTATTTTGGTGCAGATTTGGGACCATTGGGATTCAGTTAAAAAACTTTTTTTTTTTAAATGTAACTTTATTTAGTTGGGATGTGACAGTTGGGATTGTAACTGTCGTCTGTCTGTAGGAATGAAGCTGCCGTCGCGGGCTCCTACCCACCTAGACACTGAGGAGGAACAGAAATGGAACCAAACAGACGAGCCTGGGCCAGGGAGCCGCTGCTGTTCCTGCCCCAAAACAGAGACCCAGCTCAAGAAGGAGGCCGATGAGTCTGAGTACCGCAAGGCCTTTGAAAACTACATCCACAACGAAGTGTTTGAACCCAGGTAGGATTATAAGCAGAGTTACACCACATGATCAAAAGTATGTGGACACCTGCTCGTAAAACATCTCATTCCAAAATCACGGGCATTAATAGGGAGTTGGTCCCCCCCCTTTGCTGCTGTAACAGCCTCAACTCTTCTGGGAAGGCATTAATATGGAGTTGGTCCCCCCTATGCTGCTATAACAGCCGCCACTCTTCTGGGAAGGCTTTCCATTAGATTGTGGAACATTGCTGCGGGGACTTGCTTCCATTCAGCCACAAGAGCATTAGTGAGGTCGGGCACTGATGTTGGGTGATTAGGCCTGGCTCGCAGTCGGCGTTCCAATTCATCCCAAAGGTGTTTGGTGGGGTTGAGGTCAGGGCTCTGTGCAGGCCAGTCAAAGTCTTCCACACCAATCTCGACAAACCATTTCTGTATGGACCTTGCTTTGTGCACGGGGGCATTGTCATGCTGAAACAGGAAAGGGCCTTCTCCAAACTGTTGCCACAAAGTTGGAAGCTCAGAATTGTCTAGAATGTCATTGTATGCTGTAGCGTTAAGATTTCCCATCACTGGAACTAAGGGGCCCGAACCATGAAAAACAACCCCAGACCATTATTCCTTCTCCACCAAACTTTACAGTTGGCACTATGCATTGGGGCAGGTAGCAGTCTCCTGGCATTCGCCAAACCCAGATTCGTCCTTCGGGCTGCCAGATGGTGAAGCGTGATTCTTCACTATAGAGAAAGCATTTCCACTGCTCCAAAGTCCAATGGCAGCGAGCTTTACACCCCGCCTGCTGATGCTTGGCATTGGTGAGTGGTGAGTTTAGTCTTGTGTGCGGCTACTCAACCATGGAAACCCATTCCATGAACTTCCCAACGAACAGTTCTTGTGCTGATGTTGCTTCCAGAGGTAGTTTGGAACTCGGGAAGTGAGTGTTGCAACCAAGGACAGACGATTTTTACGTGCTATGCGCTTTAGCACTCGGCGGTCCCGTTCTGTGAGCTTGTGTGGCTTACCACTTCGCAGCTGAGCCGTTGTTGCTCCTAGATGTTGTCACTTCAAAATAACAGCATTTACAGTTGACCAGGGCAGACATTTTACAAATTGACTTGTTGGAAAGGTGGCATCCTTTGACGGTGCCACGTTGAAAGTCACTGAGCTCTTTAGTAAGGTCATTCTACTGCCAATGTTTGTATATGGAGATTGCATGGCAGTGTGCTCAATTTTATACACCTGTCAGCAAAGGATGTGGCTGAAATAGCCAAATCCACTCATTTGAAGGGGTGTCCACATACTTTTGTGTATTGAGTGTATGATTTTTGCAGAGTTACATCCACAAAGTGTTGACATCAGGTATGAGAACAGTAGAGATACCTTCATAACAAAGTGTTGAGAACAGTAGAGAGACCTTCATAACAAAGTG
Organism: Salvelinus fontinalis; assembly: GCF_029448725.1. Lineage (NCBI taxonomy): Eukaryota > Metazoa > Chordata > Actinopteri > Salmoniformes > Salmonidae > Salvelinus > Salvelinus fontinalis. The sequence continues at coordinate 3,999,225 of NC_074678.1, read as the reverse complement.
TTGAGAACAGTAGAGATGCCTTCATAACAAAGTGTTGAGAACAGTAGAGAGACCTTCATAACAAAGTGTTGAGAACAGTAGAGATACCTTCATAACAAAGTGTTGAGAACAGTAGAGATGCCTTCATAACAAAGTGTTGAGAACAGTAGAGAGACCTTCATAACAAAGTGTTGAGAACAGTAGAGAGACCTTCATAACAAAGTGTTGAGAACAGTAGAGATGCCTTCATAACAAAGTGTTGAGAACAGTAGAGATGCCTTCATAACAAAGTGTTGAGAACAGTAGAGAGACCTTCATAACAAAGTGTTGACATCAGGTATGAGAACAGTAGAGATGCCTTCATAACAAAGTGTTGAGAACAGTAGAGATGCCTTCATAACAAAGTGTTGAGAACAGTAGAGATACCTTCATAACAAAGTGTTGAGAACAGTAGAGAGACCTTCATAACAAAGTGTTGACATCAGGTATGAGAACAGTAGAGATGCCTTCATAACAAAGTGTTGAGAACAGTAGAGATGCCTTCATAACAAAGTGTTGAGAACAGTAGAGATGCCTTCATAACAAAGTGTTGAGAACAGTAGAGAGACCTTCATAACAAAGTGTTGAGAACAGTAGAGATGCCTTCATAACAAAGTGTTGACATCAGGTATGAGAACAGTAGAGATGCCTTCATAACAAAGTGTTGAGAACAGTAGAGATACCTTCATAACAAAGTGTTGACATCAGGTATGAGAACAGTAGAGATGCCTTCATAACAAAGTGTTGAGAACAGTAGAGATGCCTTCATAACAAAGTGTTGACATCAGGTATGAGAACAGTAGAGATGCCTTCATAACAAAGTGTTGAGAACAGTAGAGAGACCTTCATAACAAAGTGTTGAGAACAGTAGAGATGCCTTCATAACAAAGTGTTGAGAACAGTAGAGATACCTTCATAACAAAGTGTTGAGAACAGTAGAGATGCCTTCATAACAAAGTGTTGAGAACAGTAGAGAGACCTTCATAACAAAGTGTTGAGAACAGTAGAGAGACCTTCATAACAAAGTGTTGAGAACAGTAGAGATGCCTTCATAACAAAGTGTTGACCTCAGGTATGAGAACAGTAGAGATGCCTTCATAACAAAGTGTTGAGAACAGTAGAGATACCTTCATAACAAAGTGTTGACATCAGGTATGAGAACAGTAGAGATGCCTTCATAACAAAGTGTTGAGAACAGTAGAGATACCTTCATAACAAAGTGTTGACATCAGGTATGAGAACAGTAGAGATGCCTTCATAACAAAGTGTTGAGAACAGTAGAGATGCCTTCATAACAAAGTGTTGAGAACAGTAGAGAGACCTTCATAACAAAGTGTTGAGAACAGTAGAGATACCTTCATAACAAAGTGTTGAGAACAGTAGAGATGCCTTCATAACAAAGTGTTGAGAACAGTAGAGATACCTTCATAACAAAGTGTTGAGAACAGTAGAGAGACCTTCATAACAAAGTGTTGAGAACAGTAGAGATGCCTTCATAACAAAGTGTTGACATCAGGTATGAGAACAGTAGAGATGCCTTCATAACAAAGTGTTGAGAACAGTAGAGATGCCTTCATAACAAAGTGTTGAGAACAGTAGAGATGCCTTCATAACAAAGTGTTGACATCAGGTATGAGAACAGTAGAGATGCCTTCATAACAAAGTGTTGAGAACAGTAGAGATACCTTCATAACAAAGTGTTGACATCAGGTATGAGAACAGTAGAGAGACCTTCATAACAAAGTGTTGAGAACAGTAGAGAGACCTTCATAACAAAGTGTTGAGAACAGTAGAGATACCTTCATAACAAAGTGTTGAGAACAGTAGAGAGACCTTCATAACAAAGTGTTGAGAACAGTAGAGATACCTTCATAACAAAGTGTTGACATCAGGTATGAGAACAGTAGAGATGCCTTCATAACAAAGTGTTGAGAACAGTAGAGATGCCTTCATAACAAAGTGTTGAGAACAGTAGAGATGCCTTCATAACAAAGTGTTGAGAACAGTAGAGAGACCTTCATAACAAAGTGTTGAGAACAGTAGAGATGCCTTCATAACAAAGTGTTGACATCAGGTATGAGAACAGTAGAGATGCCTTCATAACAAAGTGTTGAGAACAGTAGAGATACCTTCATAACAAAGTGTTGACATCAGGTATGAGAACAGTAGAGATGCCTTCATAACAAAGTGTTGAGAACAGTAGAGATGCCTTCATAACAAAGTGTTGAGAACAGTAGAGATGCCTTCATAACAAAGTGTTGAGAACAGTAGAGATACCTTCATAACAAAGTGTTGACATCAGGTATGAGAACAGTAGAGATGCCTTCATAACAAAGTGTTGAGAACAGTAGAGAGACCTTCATAACAAAGTGTTGAGAACAGTAGAGATGCCTTCATAACAAAGTGTTGACATCAGGTATGAGAACAGTAGAGATACCTTCATAACAAAGTGTTGACATCAGGTATGAGAACAGTAGAGATGCCTTCATAACAAAGTGTTGAGAACAGTAGAGATGCCTTCATAACAAAGTGTTGAGAACAGTAGAGATACCTTCATAACAAAGTGTTGAGAACAGTAGAGATGCCTTCATAACAAAGTGTTGAGAACAGTAGAGATGCCTTCATAACAAAGTGTTGAGAACAGTAGAGATGCCTTCATAACAAAGTGTTGAGAACAGTAGAGATGCCTTCATAACAAAGTGTTGAGAACAGTAGAGAGACCTTCATAACAAAGTGTTGAGAACAGTAGAGATGCCTTCATAACAAAGTGTTGACATCAGGTATGAGAACAGTAGAGATGCCTTCATAACAAAGTGTTGAGAACAGTAGAGATACCTTCATAACAAAGTGTTGACATCAGGTATGAGAACAGTAGAGATGCCTTCATAACAAAGTGTTGAGAACAGTAGAGAGACCTTCATAACAAAGTGTTGAGAACAGTAGAGATGCCTTCATAACAAAGTGTTGAGAACAGTAGAGATGCCTTCATAACAAAGTGTTGAGAACAGTAGAGATACCTTCATAACAAAGTGTTGAGAACAGTAGAGATACCTTCATAACAAAGTGTTGAGAACAGTAGAGAGACCTTCATAACAAAGTGTTGAGAACAGTAGAGAGACCTTCATAACAAAGTGTTGACATCAGGTATGAGAACAGTAGAGAGACCTTCATAACAAAGTGTTGAGAACAGTAGAGATACCTTCATAACAAAGTGTTGAGAACAGTAGAGATACCTTCATAACAAAGTGTTGAGAACAGTAGAGAGACCTTCATAACAAAGTGTTGAGAACAGTAGAGAGACCTTCATAACAAAGTGTTGAGAACAGTAGAGAGACCTTCATAACAAAGTGTTGACATCAGGTATGAGAACAGTAGAGATGCCTTCATAACAAAGTGTTGAGAACAGTAGAGATGCCTTCATAACAAAGTGTTGACATCAGGTATGAGAACAGTAGAGATGCCTTCATAACAAAGTGTTGAGAACAGTAGAGATGCCTTCATAACAAAATGTTGACATCAGGTATGAGAACAGTAGAGATGCCTTCATAACAAAGTGTTGAGAACAGTAGAGATGCCTTCATAACAAAGTGTTGAGAACAGTAGAGATGCCTTCATAACAAAGTGTTGAGAACAGTAGAGATGCCTTCATAACAAAGTGTTGACATCAGGTATGAGAACAGTAGAGATGCCTTCATAACAAAGTGTTGAGAACAGTAGAGATACCTTCATAACAAAGTGTTGAGAACAGTAGAGAGACCTTCATAACAAAGTGTTGACATCAGGTATGAGAACAGTAGAGAGACCTTCATAACAAAGTGTTGAGAACAGTAGAGATACCTTCATAACAAAGTGTTGAGAACAGTAGAGAGACCTTCATAACAAAGTGTTGAGAACAGTAGAGATGCCTTCATAACAAAGTGTTGAGAACAGTAGAGAGACCTTCATAACAAAGTGTTGACATCAGGTATGAGAACAGTAGAGAGACCTTCATAACAAAGTGTTGAGAACAGTAGAGATGCCTTCATAACAAAGTGTTGAGAACAGTAGAGATACCTTCATAACAAAGTGTTGAGAACAGTAGAGATGCCTTCATAACAAAGTGTTGACATCAGGTATGAGAACAGTAGAGAGACCTTCATAACAAAGTGTTGAGAACAGTAGAGATGCCTTCATAACAAAGTGTTGAGAACAGTAGAGATACCTTCATAACAAAGTGTTGAGAACAGTAGAGATGCCTTCATAACAAAGTGTTGAGAACAGTAGAGATAGCTTCATAACAAAGTGTTGAGAACAGTAGAGAGACCTTCATAACAAAGTGTTGAGAACAGTAGAGATGCCTTCATAACAAAGTGTTGAGAACAGTAGAGATACCTTCATAACAAAGTGTTGAGAACAGTAGAGATGCCTTCATAACAAAGTGTTGAGAACAGTAGAGATAGCTTCATAACAAAGTGTTGAGAACAGTAGAGAGACCTTCATAACAAAGTGTTGAGAACAGTAGAGATGCCTTCATAACAAAGTGTTGAGAACAGTAGAGATACCTTCATAACAAAGTGTTGACATCAGGTATGAGAACAGTAGAGATGCCTTCATAACAAAGTGTTGAGAACAGTAGAGATACCTTCATAACAAAGTGTTGAGAACAGTAGAGAGACCTTCATAACAAAGTGTTGAGAACAGTAGAGATGCCTTCATAACAAAGTGTTGAGAACAGTAGAGAGACCTTCATAACAAAGTGTTGAGAACAGTAGAGAGACCTTCATAACAAAGTGTTGAGAACAGTAGAGAGACCTTCATAACAAAGTGTTGAGAACAGTAGAGATACCTTCATAACAAAGTGTTGAGAACAGTAGAGATGCCTTCATAACAAAGTGTTGAGAACAGTAGAGATGCCTTCATAACAAAGTGTTGAGAACAGTAGAGATACCTTCATAACAAAGTGTTGACATCAGGTATGAGAACAGTAGAGATGCCTTCATAACAAAGTGTTGACATCAGGTATGAGAACAGTAGAGATACCTTCATAACAAAGTGTTGACATCAGGTATGAGAACAGTAGAGATGCCTTCATAACAAAGTGTTGAGAACAGTAGAGAGACCTTCATAACAAAGTGTTGAGAACAGTAGAGATGCCTTCATAACAAAGTGTTGAGAACAGTAGAGATGCCTTCATAACAAAGTGTTGAGAACAGTAGAGAGACCTTCATAACAAAGTGTTGACATCAGGTATGAGAACAGTAGAGATGCCTTCATAACAAAGTGTTGAGAACAGTAGAGAGACCTTCATAACAAAGTGTTGACATCAGGTATGAGAACAGTAGAGATACCTTCATAACAAAGTGTTGACATCAGGTATGAGAACAGTAGAGATGCCTTCATAACAAAGTGTTGAGAACAGTAGAGATGCCTTCATAACAAAGTGTTGAGAACAGTAGAGATACCTTCATAACAAAGTGTTGAGAACAGTAGAGATACCTTCATAACAAAGTGTTGAGAACAGTAGAGAGACCTTCATAACAAAGTGTTGACATCAGGTATGAGAACAGTAGAGATGCCTTCATAACAAAGTGTTGAGAACAGTAGAGATACCTTCATAACAAAGTGTTGACATCAGGTATGAGAACAGTAGAGATGCCTTCATAACAAAGTGTTGAGAACAGTAGAGATGCCTTCATAACAAAGTGTTGAGAACAGTAGAGAGACCTTCATAACAAAGTGTTGAGAACAGTAGAGATGCCTTCATAACAAAGTGTTGAGAACAGTAGAGAGACCTTCATAACAAAGTGTTGAGAACAGTAGAGATACCTTCATAACAAAGTGTTGAGAACAGTAGAGAGACCTTCATAACAAAGTGTTGAGAACAGTAGAGATGCCTTCATAACAAAGTGTTGAGAACAGTAGAGAGACCTTCATAACAAAGTGTTGAGAACAGTAGAGATACCTTCATAACAAAGTGTTGAGAACAGTAGAGATGCCTTCATAACAAAGTGTTGAGAACAGTAGAGATGCCTTCATAACAAAGTGTTGAGAACAGTAGAGATACCTTCATAACAAAGTGTTGAGAACAGTAGAGATACCTTCATGACAAAGTTTTGAGAACAGTAGAGATGCCTTCATAACAAAGTGTTGAGAACAGTAGAGATACCTTCATAACAAAGTGTTGACATCAGGTATGAGAACAGTAGAGATGCCTTCATAACAAAGTGTTGACATCAGGTATGAGAACAGTAGAGATGCCTTCATAACAAAGTGTTGAGAACAGTAGAGAGACCTTCATAACAAAGTGTTGAGAACAGTAGAGATATCTTCATAACAAAGTGTTGACATCAGGTATGAGAACAGTAGAGATACCTTCATAACAAAGTGTTGACATCAGGTATGAGAACAGTAGAGATGCCTTCATAACAAAGTGTTGAGAACAGTAGAGAGACCTTCATAACAAAGTGTTGAGAACAGTAGAGATACCTTCATAACAAAGTGTTGAGAACAGTAGAGATGCCTTCATAACAAAGTGTTGAGAACAGTAGAGATGCCTTCATAACAAAGTGTTGAGAACAGTAGAGATACCTTCATAACAAAGTGTTGAGAACAGTAGAGATACCTTCATAACAAAGTGTTGAGAACAGTAGAGATGCCTTCATAACAAAGTGTTGAGAACAGTAGAGAGACCTTCATAACAAAGTGTTGAGAACAGTAGAGATGCCTTCATAACAAAGTGTTGAGAACAGTAGAGAGACCTTCATAACAAAGTGTTGAGAACAGTAGAGAGACCTTCATAACAAAGTGTTGAGAACAGTAGAGATACCTTCATAACAAAGTGTTGACATCAGGTATGAGAACAGTAGAGATACCTTCATAACAAAGTGTTGAGAACAGTAGAGAGACCTTCATAACAAAGTGTTGAGAACAGTAGAGATACCTTCATAACAAAGTGTTGACATCAGGTATGAGAACAGTAGAGATACCTTCATAACAAAGTGTTGAGAACAGTAGAGAGACCTTCATAACAAAGTGTTGAGAACAGTAGAGAGACCTTCATAACAAAGTGTTGAGAACAGTAGAGAGACCTTCATAACAAAGTGTTGAGAACAGTAGAGATGCCTTCATAACAAAGTGTTGACATCAGGTATGAGAACAGTAGAGATGCCTTCATAACAAAGTGTTGAGAACAGTAGAGAGACCTTCATAACAAAGTGTTGAGAACAGTAGAGAGACCTTCATAACAAAGTGTTGAGAACAGTAGAGAGACCTTCATAACAAAGTGTTGAGAACAGTAGAGATATCTTCATAACAAAGTGTTGACATCAGGTATGAGAACAGTAGAGATACCTTCATAACAAAGTGTTGAGAACAGTAGAGAGACCTTCATAACAAAGTGTTGAGAACAGTAGAGATACCTTCATAACAAAGTGTTGACATCAGGTATGAGAACAGTAGAGATACCTTCATAACAAAGTGTTGAGAACAGTAGAGAGACCTTCATAACAAAGTGTTGAGAACAGTAGAGAGACCTTCATAACAAAGTGTTGAGAACAGTAGAGATGCCTTCATAACAAAGTGTTGACCTCAGGTATGAGAACAGTAGAGATACCTTCATAACAAAGTGTTGAGAACAGTAGAGATACCTTCATAACAAAGTGTTGACATCAGGTATGAGAACAGTAGAGATACCTTCATAACAAAGTGTTGAGAACAGTAGAGATACCTTCATAACAAAGTGTTGAGAACAGTAGAGAGACCTTCATAACAAAGTGTTGAGAACAGTAGAGATACCTTCATAACAAAGTGTTGACATCAGGTATGAGAACAGTAGAGAGACCTTCATAACAAAGTGTTGAGAACAGTAGAGATGCCTTCATAACAAAGTGTTGAGAACAGTAGAGATGCCTTCATAACAAAGTGTTGAGAACAGTAGAGAGACCTTCATAACAAAGTGTTGAGAACAGTAGAGATGCCTTCATAACAAAGTGTTGAGAACAGTAGAGATGCCTTCATAACAAAGTGTTGAGAACAGTAGAGATGCCTTCATAACAAAGTGTTGAGAACAGTAGAGATGCCTTCATAACAAAGTGTTGAGAACAGGTACAAGAACAGTAGTAGCATTACAGTTTGGCGTTGGAGTAAAGGCATAACAGTTGATTATACCTCCAGAAATTACCCCAAAGCTCAGGGAACCCTGCGAGAAACTGAGGACGACCAGCTACTGTACGCTCCTAACAAGGCCTGTTCAGTTAATATAAGGGAAGTATGTCAGTCTGATGGCAGGTAGGCCCTGAACACAGCTGATCTCTCATTCCTCCAGAACAACACCTGCTGTAAGCAACTCTTCTGATAATGGGTAAGCCAATGGCGTTCAAGTGCTGGTGTTAATGCCCAGCCCCCACTCACCTTGTCAGCCAATCAGAGCACAACAACCAGCAGCTCTATGTCAGTGGTGGTATGCGTAATTTGATGCACTAATTCGTTGGGGGGGGGGTGACTTTACTAGCTCAACCCCACCTCCTCTCTGTGCTTCCAATCCTGTGTCTGTGTTAATTCACAACTATCAATGTTCTCGCCTTGGTGGAGCGCTCTGGGAAAATGTCTCTCCCTCTGTGTGACAATTGAAATGCCTGCTCAACCCAAGCATGATGATGGAGCGTCACCGCTGTGAAGAAGACCGTGGTTTAATTAGCGAAAGCCTCTATGAGTTCTGTTCCCCTTTTGATCGTAATTCCAGGAATATGTGAGAAGAGATAAATTGTGTAGCGTTCTGTTGCGTCGGCACCAGAGGCTCTTTGGCAGGTGGACTAGCAAGCAGAGCTGGCTTTCAGACGCGCTGTTGACAGGCCCCTGGGGTGACACACACACACCCTCCCCGTTTAACCACAGGAAAGCATGTGTATCATAAATGCTGAGAGGAGGCATGGGAAATCACTATCTGAGTCGGTCTCTTCTGCTTTGCCGCGGTTTCAAGCGGTGTGGTCCGGCCTTGGCCCTTCTGCTGTAACTCTCCAGTCACAAGAGATGTTATCAGTGTGTTTCTACTACAGCCCAGCTATAATTTAGTAGCTAGCTGGCGGGGAGATTACAGTGTCTGGGCCCTGACTGTGAGTGGTCTGTAGCTGTTATTCACACAGTCACAGGAACACTGTGCGCCGTCCCTCCCTCAGGCAGGGGCCTCGCTCTCCCTTTGTCCCTGGATGTGTGTGTTCTAGCGTGCTATCAAGCTAGCCCCAACCCTGTGTGACGTGTGTGTCCCTGTTTACGCTTTGTTCCGGAACCCAGCTGCAGAGGGGGAGGAGGAGGTTGTCTGGTGCCCCCCCCCATCCCACCTACACCCCCCTTTCCCATGGGAGTGATTATTGTACCCATTACCATCCGTTCATGCAGACTGCCGCCCTGCCGTTTAGACTGCTACACACATACTGTTCAGACCTCCACACATAAACTAACACGATTTAGATCTACACACACACACACACACACACACACACACACACACACACACACACACACACACACACACACACGAGACCTCAGCTGGGGTTTAACCCTGTGTCTGAGTGGAAGACATGGTAATTATGGTATAGGAAGTGAACAAGAAGTGTAGACAGACAACAGTACCAGACTAGTTAACTCCTCATTCCCCCCCTTCCCTCTAAACCTTACTGGTGCTGCGAGGTCCGGCAGAGTGAGACAGACAACAGTACCAGACTAGTTAACTCCTCCTTCCCTCTAAACCTTACTGGTGCTGCGAGGTCCGGCAGAGTGAGACAGACAACAGTACCAGACTAGTTAACTCCTCATTCCCCCCCTTCCCTCTAAACCTTACTGGTGCTGCGAGGTCCGGCAGAGTGAGACAGACAACAGTACCAGACTAGTTAACTCCTCCTTCCCTCTAAACCTTACTGGTGCTGCGAGGTCCGGCAGAGTGAGACAGACAACAGTACCAGACTAGTTAACTCCTCCTTCCCTCTAAACCTTACTGGTGCTGCGAGGTCCGGCAGAGTGAGACAGACAACAGTACCAGACTAGTTAACTCCTCATTCCCTCTAAACCTTACTGGTGCTGCGAGGTCCGGCAGAGTGAGACAGACAACAGTACCAGACTAGTTAACTCCTCATTCCCTCTAAACCTTACTGGTGCTGCGAGGTCCGGCAGAGTGAGACAGACAACAGTACCAGACTAGTTAACTCCTCCTTCCCTCTAAACCTTACTGGTGCTGCGATGTCCGGCAGAGTGAGACAGGTCCGGCAGAGTGAGACAGACAACAGTACCAGACTAGTTAACTCCTCCTTCCCTCTAAACCTTACTGGTGCTGCGATGTCCGGCAGAGTGAGACAGACAACAGTACCAGACTAGTTAACTCCTCGTTCCCTCTAAACCTTACTGGTGCTGCGAGGTCCGGCAGAGTGAGACAGACAACAGTACCAGACTAGTTAACTCCTCGTTCCCTCTAAACCTTACTGGTGCTGCGAGGTCCGGCAGAGTGAGACAGACAACAGTACCAGACTAGTTAACTCCTCGTTCCCTCTAAACCTTACTGGTGCTGCGAGGTCCGGCAGAGTGAGACAGACAACAGTACCAGACTACTTAACTCCTCGTTCCCTCTAAACCTTACTGGTGCTGCGAGGTCCGGCAGAGTGAGACAGACAACAGTACCAGACTAGTTAACTCCTCCTTCCCTCTAAACCTTACTGGTGCTGCGATGTCCGGCAGAGTGAGACAGGTCCGGCAGAGTGAGACAGACAACAGTACCAGACTAGTTAACTCCTCGTTCCCTCTAAACCTTACTGGTGCTGCGAGGTCCGGCAGAGTGAGACAGACAACAGTACCAGACTAGTTAACTCCTCGTTCTCTCTAAACCTTACTGGTGCTGCGAGGTCCGGCAGAGTGAGACAGACAACAGTACCAGACTAGTTAACTCCTCCTTCCCTCTAAACCTTACTGGTGCTGCGATGTCCGGCAGAGTGAGACAGGTCCGGCAGAGTGAGACAGACAACAGTACCAGACTAGTTAACTCCTCATTCCCTCTAAACCTTACTGGTGCTGCGAGGTCCGGCAGAGTGAGACAGACAACAGTACCAGACTAGTTAACTCCTCATTCCCTCTAAACCTTACTGGTGCTGCGAGGTCCGGCAGAGTGAGACAGACAACAGTACCAGACTAGTTAACTCCTCATTCCCTCTAAACCAGGGGTGTCAAAGTCAAATGGACGGAGGGCCAAATAAAAAATTTAGCTACAAGCCGAGGGCCGGACTGTTCGAATGTTCATTGAAAAAATTTTAAATGACGCATATAGTCTAGTGAACCTAATTGAACCTACTGAAAACCTAACAAATATATTCCAATATGATCAGATAAATAAAGCAATATTTTCTTATGGCTCTGTCAGTAATCTTTAATTTTCAACAGACACAAAAGACAAATTTCCTTTATATAAAAATCCCCATAACATGAACATTAAATGAAAGAAACCGGTATTCAAGGCACCATCAGTAGCCTATATTTTCTATTTTAGCAAAAGTGGGCTAAATTTACTTCAAAGAAAAAAACAATAATAGCAATTTTCTATCATCCACTCAACTGAAATATTTTTTAAATAAAATTGGATTGAAATACAATAAAATAAAGTGCAAAAATCTATTAATCAAAAACAACACTTTGTTTAAGGAGAAGTAACATGCAGTGAAAACAAATATTAAACTTTAACTTTTAAACTTGAACTGAGTAAAAACTCTAAATATGTGATTGCACAGTAATGTTCACTTGTTTGAGGTTGAGGGTGATACTTGGTGGTGTCCCATCTTTTCCACAAGTTCATCAATGTTCGGGGTAAGGCTCTGAGCTGAGGAAATCCTCAGAATTGAGTGGAGGTGTTCAGCAGTAAGTCGACTTCTGTGTGATGTTTTGTTCAGGTTCATCAAAGAAAACAGTTGTTCACACAGGTATGTGCTGCCAAACATAGACAACGTTTGAGCAGCCTGGATGCGCAGCTGGGGCATTGTGTCGGGGAGGAAACGGGCGAACTCCGCAGCACCCACTGCCGCATATTTTGCCCTCAGTGCATCATTGCATTGGAGGTCAATCAACTCCATTTGGAGGTTTGGTGGTGAGCTTTCCACGTCAACAGCAAATGGGTTACCGAGCAGTTCCAACCTGCTTTTTTGTGCTTCAAAGTCAGCAAATCGGCGTCGAAAGTCAGCGGCAAGCATACCTATTTTATCAGCCAACTGTGCGCTCGGGAACGCACTGGTAGAGAGCTTCTCTTTCATGGTCTGGCAGCTGGGAAAGTGGCTCAAATTTTCTTTCCGCATCTGCGTCTCCCACAGAGTCAGTTTGGTTTTAAATGCCTTCACTGTACTGTACATATCAGAGATGACATGATCCCGACCCTGCAGCTGCAAGTTCATTGCATTCAGATGACTCGTAATGTCACACAGAAAAGCCATTTCACACAGAAACATTTCGTCTCGGAGTTGTGTTGTGTCTTTCCCTTTGCTGTCCAAGAACAGACAAATCTCCTCACGAAGCTCGAAACATCTTTGAAGCACCTTTCCCTGGCTTAGCCATCGCACCTCTGTGTGATAAGGCAAATCACCATGCTCCGTTTCTAACTCCGTCAGAAATGCCTTGAACTGGCGGTGATTCAAACCTTTGGCTCTGATAAAGTTAACTGTGCGCGTGATGATGCTCATTACATGCTCCATTTTCAAGGCTTTACCGCACAACGCTTCCTGGTGTATGATACAATGATAAGCTGTCAGCTCACCTGTCGCGTTTTCCTCTTGCATCTTTTCCCGTATCTTCGCCACCAGTCCGCTCCTGTGTCCACACATCGCAGGTGCTCCGTCGGTTGTCAAACCCACGAGTTTTTCCCAAGGCAGCTTCATCTCATTTACACATCTTGACACCTCTTCATACAAATCATGCCCCGTAGTTGTGCCATGCATAGGACGTAAAGCCAAAAACTCCTCTGTCACGCTTAGGCTGGAGTCCACTCCGCGGATGAAAATTGACAACTGGGCAATGTCAGAAATGTCGGTGCTCTCATCCACAGCCAAGGAATATGCAATGAAATCTTTTCCCTTTTTCACAAGCTGCTCTTTTAGATTGATGGACAACTGGTCTACTCTCTCGGCAATGGTGTTTCTGCTCAGACTCACATTTAAAAAGAGTTGCCTTTTTTCTGGGCAAACTTCGTCACAAACTTTAATCATGCAGTTTTTGATGAAATCCCCCTCCGTAAATGGCCGGGCTGATTTAGCGATCTCTTCTGCCAAAATAAAACTGGCCTTGACAGCAGCCTGGCCTTGTGATTTGGCTTTTTTGAACAGAGCCTGTCGAGATTTGAGGCCTCGTTTTAATTCCTCTGCCTTTTGTAGCCTTTGTTCCATGTCCATATTCTTGTTTTTGTCCGCGTGTTTCGTTTCATAATGTCGTCTCAGATTATACTCTTTCAGTACCGCCACACTTTCTCCACACAGAAGACACACATGTTTTCCAGCTACCTCCGTGAACATATACTCCGACTCCCACCTTGTTTGAAACCCCCGGTTCTCAGTGTCCACCTTCCGTTTTGCCATTTTTGATGGGTATCTGAAAGTTAATTTTACTGTGATGCTGACGACTGCTGTGCCAATAAATATTGAAATGAAGCAGCCTACTGCTCGGTGCGTCACCGTTGCATTGTGGGAAATGTAGTATTGGTGCGTGTAAAAGATCTGCGGGCTGCCGGCTTGCTGCGGTCTGCGGGCCGGTTCTAATAATAAATCAAGATCATCCCAGGGGCCGTAAAAAACCTTCTCGCGGGCCGGATGTGGCCCGCGGGCCTTGACTCTGACATATGTGCTCTAAACCTTACTGGTGCTGCGATGTCCGGCAGAGTGAGACAGACAACAGTACCAGACTAGTTAACTCCTCATTCCCTCTAAACCTTACTGGTGCTGCGATGTCCGGCAGAGTGAGACAGGTCCGGCAGAGTGAGACAGACAACAGTACCAGACTAGTTAACTCCTCCTTCCCTCTAAACCTTACTGGTGCTGCGATGTCCGGCAGAGTGAGACAGACAACAGTACCAGACTAGTTAACTCCTCATTCCCCCCTTTCCCTCTAAACCTTACTGGTGCTGCGATGTCCGGCAGAGTGAGACAGGTCCGGCCCAGTGAGACAGACAACAGTACCAGACTAGTTAACTCCTCATTCCCCCCTTCCCTCTAAACCTTACTGGTGCTGCGAGGTCCGGCAGAGCGAGACGGGTCCGGCAGAGCGAGACGGGTCCGGCAGAGCGAGACGGGTCCGGCAGAGCGAGACGGGTCCGGCAGAGCGAGACGGGTCCGGCAGAGCGAGACGGGTCCGGCAGAGCGAGACGGGTCCGGCAGAGCGAGACGGGTCCGGCAGAGCGAGACGGGTCCGGCAGAGCGAGACGGGTCCGGCAGAGCGAGACGGGTCCGGCAGAGCGAGACGGGTCCGGCAGAGCGAGACGGGTCCGGCAGAGCGAGACAGGTCCGGCAGAGCGAGACAGGTCCGGCAGAGCGAGACAGGTCCGGCAGAGCGAGACAGACAACAGTAGAGTGAATATATATATATATATATATGACGCTTTTATCCGAAGTGGCATCCATTTTGCGTATGGGTGGCCCTGGGAATTGAACCCACTGTCCCAGTGTTGCAAGCACCATGCTCTACTGACTGAGCTACAGAGGACCACGTGCATTGATAGACTGTTTGTAACCCACTGTGACCCAGTACTGAACCTGTTTCAGACCTGGCTAGTTCTGTTTTGATGCCATTTTGGGTGACTCCAGTCAGTGGAGGTCTGTTGTTCTACTGACTGTCTGTATTTATCTGGTAGTGTAGTGACATGGCCAACATGGGTGAGTGTGTTCAGTGGAGCCGCCTGTCTGTGGTGCCGTCTGTCTGTCTGTGGTGCCGTCTGTCTGTCTGTGGTGCCGTCTGTATGTCTGTGGCGCCGTCTGTATGTCTGTGGCGCCGTCTGTATGTCTGTGGCGCCGTCTGTCTGTCTGTGGCGCCGTCTGTCTGTCTGTGGCGCCGTCTGTCTGTCTGTGGCGCCGTCTGTCTGTCTGTGGCGCCGTCTGTCTGTCTGTGGCGCCGTCTGTCTGTCTGTGGCGCCGTCTGTCTGTCTGTGGCGCCGTCTGTCTGTCTGTGGCGCCGTCTGTCTGTCTGTCTGTCTGTGGCGCCGTCTGTCTGTGGCGCCGTCTGTCTGTCTGTGGCGCCGTCTGTCTGTCTGTGGCGCCGTCTGTCTGTCTGTCTGTGGCGCCGTCTGTCTGTCTGTCTGTGGAGCCGTCTGTCTGTCAGTGGAGCCGTCTGTCTGTCAGTGGAGCCGTCTGTCTGTCTGTGGTGCTATCTATCCGTATGTCTGTGGTGTTGTCTATCTGTCTGTGGGGCCCTCTGTCTGTCTGCCCGTCTGTGGTGCCGTCGGTGTCTGTTTGTCGGTCTGTCTGTGGGGCCCTCTGTCTGTCTGTGGTGGTGTCTGCCCGTCTGTGGGGCCCTCTGTCTGTCTGTGGTGGTGTCTGTCCGTCTGTGGTGGTGTCTGTCCGTCTGTGGTGGTGTCTGTCCGTCTGTGGTGGTGTCTGTCCGTCTGTGGTGGTGTCCGTCTGTCCGTCTGTGGTGGTGTCTGTCCGTCTGTCTGTCTGTCTCTCTGTGGGGCAGTCTCTGTCTGTCTGTCTGTGGGGCAGTCTCTGTCTGTCTGTCTGTCTGTCTGTGGGGCAGTCTCTGTCTGTCTGTCTGTCTGTCTGTGGGGCAGTCTCTGTCTGTCTGTCTGTGGGGCAGTCTCTGTCTGTCTGTCTGTGGGGCAGTCTCTGTCTGTCTGTCTGTGGGGCAGTCTCTGTCTGTCTGTCTGTGGGGCAGTCTCTGTCTGTCTGTCTGTGGGGCAGTCTCTGTCTGTCTGTCTGTGGGGCAGTCTCTGTCTGTCTGTCTGTGGGGCAGTCTCTGTCTGTCTGTCTGTGGGGCAGTCTCTGTCTGTCTGTCTGTGGGACAGTCTCTGTCTGTCTGTCTGTGGGACAGTCTCTGTCCGTGGTTCTGTCCGTCAGTCTGTCCATCGGTGCAGTCTGTCTGTCTGTGTCTGTCTGTGTCTGTCTGTGTCTGTCTGTGTCTGTCTGTGTCTGTCTGTGTCTGTCTGTCTGTCTGTTTGTCTGTGGTGCTGTCTGTCTATCAATGCATCACCCACACTGTCACAGCCAGCGTTCTGAGGATTCCCTGTGACATCATAACTGTGGGCTCAGCCAGGCAGCCAGCGTTCTGAGGATTCCCTGTGACATCATAACTGTGGGCTCAGCCAGGCAGCCAGCGTTCTGAGGATTCCCTGTGACATCATAACTGTGGGCTCAGCCAGGCAGCCAGCGTTCTGAGGATTCCCTGTGACATCATAACTGTGGGCTCAGCCAGGCAGCCAGCGTTCTGAAGACTCACGGTGACAGATAGATAAAGCCACTCTATGCTGATGTCACCCTGCCTGCTGAGGAAGAAGTTGCCTCAGTCTAACCACGGGATCTGATCTAGCATCAGATTACCACGTGATCTGATCTAGCATCTGATTACCACGGGATCTGGTCTAGCATCAGATTACCACGGGATCTGATCTAGCATCTGATTACCACGGGATCTGGTCTAGCATCAGATTACCACAGGATCCGATCTAGCATCTGATTACCACGGGATCTGGTCTAGCATCAGATTACCACGGGATCTGGTCTAGCATCAGATTACCATGGGATCCGATCTAGCATCAGATTACCACAGGATCTGATCTAGCATCAGATTACCACGGGATCTGGTCTAGCATCAGATTACCACGGGATCTGGTCTAGCATCAGATTACCACGGGATCTGGTCTAGCATCAGATTACCACGGGATCTGGTCTAGCATCAGATTACCACGGGATCTGGTCTAGCATCAGATTACCACAGGATCCGATCTAGCATCAGATTACCACAGGATCTGATCTAGCATCAGATTACCACGGGATCTGATCAAGCATCAGATTACCATCCCACAATTTGATCCTCAACTATTAGGAAGATAAGAAAATTAAAAAAACTGGTAACTGGTAGTTACCCAGGGGGAAGTTGGAACTTCCCTCTACTCTCTGTAGTAGTAGAGTCATACTTGCTTGTTTATCTGCATCCCCATTAAGCAGAAGCTACTCTTCCTGGGGGGTCCACATAAAAACACAGGACATGACAAGTAACTAAGCACTTGATACACTGACAGACAAGAACAGTCACACAAAATAAAAAATACAACGATATACAAACAATACAACTAAACTGTAGCTGCCATAGAAATAGATGATATTTATATGGTTTCTCCTCTATCAGCCTCAACCTGTTTCTGTTCTCAACACTGCTCAGTCTGTAGTCAACTCAAACTTCAACAAACCTAGTGTCTGGCTGGCTGCTAGGCTAGCGGAAGACTCCGTGGCTCCATCTGGTGGTGATGAGTGTAACTGCAGCCTGTCCACCCGGCTGACTGTGGAGGAATCAAATCAAATTGTATTAGTCACATGCGCCGAATACAACAGGTGTAGTAGACCTTACGAGCCCCTAACCAACAATGCAGTTAAAAAAATAAATAAATAAAAAACGGATAAGAATAACAGTAATTATAGAGCAGCAGTAAAATAATAATAACGAGACAATATACAGGGGGGTACCGGTACAGAGTCAATGTGGAGACTATATACAGGGGGTACCGGTACAGAGTCAATGTGGAGACTATATACAGGGGGTACCGGTACAGAGTCAATGTGGAGACTATATACAGGGGGTACCGGTACAGAGTCAATGTGGAGGCTATATACAGGGGGTACCGGTACAGAGTCAATGTGGAGACTATATACAGGGTGTTACGGTACAGAGTCAATGTGGAGGCTATATACAGGGTGTTACGGTACAGAGTCAATGTGGAGGCTATATACAGGGTGTTACGGTACAGAGTCAATGTGGAGGCTATATACAGGGTATTATGGTACATAGTCAATGTGGCGGCTATATACAGGGGGGTACCGGTACAGAGTCAATGTGGAGGCTATATACAGGGGGGTACCGGTACAGAGTCAATGTGGAGACTATATACAGGGTGTTACGGTACAGAGTCAATGTGGAGGCTATATACAGGGGGGTACCAGTACAGAGTTAATGTTGAGACTATATACAGGGGGTACCGGTACAGAGTCAATGTGGAGGCTATATACAGGGTGTTACGGTACAGAGTCAATGTGGAGACTATATACAGGGTGTTACGGTACAGAGTCAATGTGGAGGCTATATACAGGGGGTACCGGTACAGAGTCAATGTGGAGGCTATATACAGGGGGTACCGGTACAGAGTCAATGTGGAGGCTATATACAGGGGTACCGGTACAGAGTCAATGTGGAGGCTATATACAGGGTGTTACGGTACAGAGTCAATGTGGAGGCTATATACAGGGGGGTACCGGTACAGAGTCAATGTGGAGGCTATATACAGGGGGTACCGGTACAGAGTCAATGTGGAGGCTATATACAGGGTGTTACGGTACAGAGTCAATGTGGAGGCTATATACACGGGGTACCGGTACAGAGTCAATGTGGAGGCTATATACAGGGGGTACCGGTACAGAGTCAATGTGGAGGCTATATACAGGGGTACCGGTACAGAGTCAATGTGGAGGCTATATACAGGGGGTACCGGTACAGAGTCAATGTGGAGACTATATACAGGGTGTTACGGTACAGAGTCAATGTGGAGGCTATATACAGGGGGTACCGGTACAGAGTCAATGTGGAGGCTATATACAGGGGGTACCGGTACAGAGTCAATGTGGAGGCTATATACAGGGGTACCGGTACAGAGTCAATGTGGAGGCTATATACAGGGTGTTACGGTACAGAGTCAATGTGGAGGCTATATACAGGGGGGTACCGGTACAGAGTCAATGTGGAGGCTATATACAGGGGGTACCGGTACAGAGTCAATGTGGAGGCTATATACAGGGGGTACCGGTACAGAGTCAATGTGGAGGCTATATACAGGGGGTACCGGTACAGAGTCAATGTGGAGGCTATATACAGGGGTACCGGTACAGAGTCAATGTGGAGGCTATATACAGGGTGTTACGGTACAGAGTCAATGTGGAGGCTATATACAGGGGGTACCGGTACAGAGTCAATGTGGAGGCTATATACAGGGGGTACCGGTACAGAGTCAATGTGGAGGCTATATACAGGGTGTTACGGTACAGAGTCAATGTGCGGGGGCACTGGTAAGTTGAGGTAATATGTACATGTAGGTAGAGTTATTAAAGTTACTATGCATAGATGATAACAACAGAGAGTAGCAGCGGTCTAAAAGAGGGGGGGGGGCAATGGAAATAGTCTGGGTAGCCATTTGATTAGGCGTTCAGGAGCCTTACGGCTTGGGGATAGAAGCTGTTTAGAAGCCTCTTGGACCTAGACTTGGCACTCCAAGTCAGTAGATTGTTGTTGTAAAAGTCAGGCTGAGTTCAAGGACATTGTGACCAGAGGACAAGGCTACTTACCAAAAACTCTAACTCACATCGCCTCTCTCTCTCTTCACCTAACCTTGCATGGAGAAGAGTAGGTCAATTCATGTAAATTGGTTAAACACCTTTTGATTTAGGTGCTGTGTTGGGTTGTTAAAATGGCTTTCTAGGTTGGAGAAACTAACGTTGATCTTCAGCAGAGGTCTGTATGGTAGGTAGGTTAGTCCCATAGGACAACCAGGTCTTTGGTTATTGTGAAAGTTTCCACTGAGAACTTTTTTTAATCTTCGCTCTTTGTTACCGTGTAATACGCCTCATCTCACCTGGCTTCTCCCCCCCTTTTCTTCCTCAGACCGTCTCGTCGGCGCCGCTCCGTAGGTGTGGCCAACGCCACCCTGCCTCGCTTCCTGACCACTCCCCCCACCCTGCCCAACGCGTCGACCACGCCCAGCCCAGAGGGCGAGGGGATGGAGGGCTCCAAGGTGACACTTGTGGTGTTCGCCAAGGAGTCGACAGTCATCTCCAACCTGCGCCACTTCACCAGCTACCAGATAGAGATCCATGGTTGTAACCACCCCTCTGACTCCCAACGCTGCAGCATGGCCACTTACGTCAGTGCACGCACCATGCCCGAGGGTAAGGCTGTACACAGTCACACACACTAACAGACTACAGCATGCCCGAGGGTAAGGCTGTACACAGTCACACACACTAACAGACTACAGCATGCCCGAGGGTAAGGCTGTACACAGTCACACACACTAACAGACTACAGCATGCCCGAGGGTAAGGCTGTACACAGTCACACACACTAATGATGGTTCTGCCTGTTCTCCTCTCCCTGCAGAGAAAGCTGATGACATTGTGGGCCAGGTGAGCCATGAGATTGTGTTGGAGAACCCAGACTCTGTCCACATCAAGTGGCTGGAGCCCAAAGCCCCCAACGGCATGATCATCCTGTACGAGATCAACTACAGGAGGATAGGAGATCCTGAGGTCAGTACCAATACTAGAATCAGCTACAGGAGGATAGGAGACCCTGAGGTCAGTACCAATACTAGAATCAGCTACAGGAGGATAGGAGATCCTGAGGTCAGTACCAATACTAGAATCAGCTACAGGAGGATAGGAGATCCTGAGGTCAGTACCAATACTAGAATCAACTACAGGAGGATAGATAGGAGATCCTGAGGTCAGTACCAATACTAGAATCAGCTACAGGAGGATAGGAGATCCTGAGGTCAGTACCAATACTAGAATCAGCTACAGGAGGATAGGAGATCCTGAGGTCAGTACCAATACTAGAATCAACTACAGGAGGATAGATAGGAGATCCTGAGGTCAGTACCAATACTAGAATCAGCTACAGGAGGATAGATAGGAGATCCTGAGGTCAGTACCAATACTAGAATCAGCTACAGGAGGATAGATAGGAGATCTTGAGGTCAGTACCAATACTAGAATCAACTACAGGAGGATAGGAGACCCTGAGGTCAGTACCAATACTAGAATCAAATAACTATTTCTATTAATCCATTTCCCCCTTGCTCTTTCTTGTTCTGGATGTTTGTTGACTTGACTTTACAGAGTAGTCATTTGTCGGTGTTTGGCTCGGAAAGGGAAGTGACGGGGACTATTTGGGAGACTATTATTTGGGCCAGGATTAGTTTATTAGGTGCGTACCTGGTTGCTACAGTCTGAATTTGATATTGGCTAGTTGTTTTTCAACCATAACCATATTGGGCCAGGATTAGTTTATTAGGTGCGTACCTGGTTGCTACAGTCTGAATTTGATATTGGCTAGTTGTTTTTCAACCATATTAGTCAGGGGTCATAATCATGGTCTCGTGCATTATGCTGAAAAACAACCACAGCCATTATGAAAGGAAATCTATGATTTATCTACAGTTCTGATTGTCACCCCCTGTGCATTGTGTGTGTATTGCTGTGGTGAATCTGTGGACTCATCACTCATTGGTATTCACTACTGCACCGTCTGACCCAGGGAGCCTGTAGTAGAACTGTTACCATGGCGATAGAAGCAGGAACTGCTCCTCCTCTTGTGTAAACAAATAGATATCTCAGTAACCAAGGAATTAAGAGCTTTGATTCCTCTGCAATGACAATGATCTGCACAATGTCATTGGCTTAAAGAAATCTGGACAAATATTTAATTGTGAAAGGTAATCACATATGCTTCTTATTTTTTGTTGTATGTAGATAATATATTGACAAGATGGAGAGTTACTATGCCTGGTTGAAAGCTTTGATTCACAGACTTTGTTGTTATGGCCAGGGAAGCCTTGTCTATTATAAACCCTGGTACTCAGTCACACCCTTTATACACCACTGTGTGTGATTGAGTGGAATTACCTTGCTACAACCACTCTATAACCGTGTAATAATCTGTGTTCCAGGAGCTGCATCACTGCGTGTCCAGGAAGACCTACGCCCAGATCGGAGGCTGCAGGCTGCGTGTGGTGCATCCTGGGAACTACACTGTGAAGATCCGTGCCACCTCGCTGGCAGGAAATGGCTCCTGGACTAAACCCACCTATTTCTTCATGCCCGACAGTAAGTCCTGCCCGCCTGGGCCAATGTACTTACTTTGTCTGAAATGTATATATATTATTTTGCGATATATTTATTACAAATGTTTTATTTATTTCACACGCGTCAGAAAAACATGACAATAAAAGAACATCACTTCCCCCACACACACACACACACATACACACACACACACACACACACACACACACACACACACACACAACAACAACAGGCTACAGAGGAACACAGCGTACTCTGGACACACTTGAACAGTTCATGTTGCCATGACCGTGACTGACCAATGGCTGCTGTGTTTGTTGCAGAGGACATTGTTTCACTGAACATTATCATTGGCCCAGTCATCTGTTTCGTCCTGCTGCTCGTCGTGGGAGGCGGAGTCTTCATGGTCTATAAGAAGAAGTAAGACTTGATTTGATTTAGATTTTTTTTTGGTATCATTTTATTTATTTAGCCTTTATTTTACCAGGCAGGTAATTATCTACAATGATGGCTTGGCAAGACAAATAAACAAATATGCAAGGATATCTTTGACTCTTCTTTTGACTGTGTGTATCAGACAAATTGAGGGACCCACTGGACCTCTGATCGCCTCGTCCAACCCGGAGTACCTGAGCGCTAGCGATGGTAAGGACAACCACAAACCCCACCTCAAACCGGGCCAGCGGGTTTTGTTTTCCTGTGAGGTGGTGTATGTGCTAAAAAAAAAAAAATGAAGAGTGTAGTACATTAAGTAGTGGACTAAAATGAGAACTTTGTTCCCTTGTGTGGTGTAGTATACATACCGGATGACTGGGAGGTGGCGAGAGAAAAGATCAACATCCTCAAGGAGCTGGGTCAGGGCTCGTTTGGCATGGTCTACGAGGGCGTCGCCAAGGACATCGTGAAGGGCGAGCCGGACACGCGCGTGGCAGTGAAGACGGTCAACGAGTCGGCCAGTCTGAGAGAGAGGATAGAGTTCCTCAACGAAGCCTCCGTCATGAAGGCCTTCAGCTGTCACCACGTGGTAAGAAACCTATTCATTCACTTTCATTGTTAACTATGTCTACTAACTCTGTCTGTAGTGACTAACTCTCCCTGTAGTGTAGTGACTAAGTCTCCCTGTCTGTAGTGTAGTGACTAAGTCTCTCTGTCTGTAGTGTAGTGACTAACTCTCTCTGTAGTGTAGTGACTAACTCTCTCTGTAGTGTAGTGACTAACTCTCTCTGTCTGTAGTGTAGTGACTAACTCTCTCTGTCTGTAGTGTAGTGACTAACTCTCTCTGTCTGTAGTGTAGTGACTAAGTCTCCCTGTCTGTAGTGTAGTGACTAACTCTCCCTGTAGTGTAGTGACTAACTCTCTCTGTCTGTAGTGTAGTGACTAACTCTCTCTGTCTGTAGTGTAGTGACTAACTCTCCCTGTCTGTAGTGTAGTGACTAACTCTCTCTGTCTGTAGTGTAGTGACTAACTCTCCCTGTCTGTAGTGTAGTGACTAACTCTCCCTGTAGTGTAGTGACTAACTCTCCCTGTAGTGTAGTGACTAACTCTCTCTGTCTGTAGTGTAGTGACTAACTCTCCCTGTAGTGTAGTGACTAAGTCTCTCTGTCTGTAGTGTAGTGACTAAGTCTCCCTGTTCTCTGTCTGTAGTGTAGTGACTAACTCTCCCTGTCTGTAGTGTAGTGACTAACTCTCCCTGTCTGTAGTGTAGTGACTAACTCTCCCTGTCTGTAGTGTAGTGACTAACTCTCCCTGTCTGTAGTGTAGTGACTAAGTCTCTCTGTCTGTAGTGTAGTGACTAACTCTCTCTGTCTGTAGTGGAGTGACTAACTCTCCCTGTCTGTAGTGTAGTGACTAAGTCTCCCTGTTCTCTGTCTGTAGTGTAGTGACTAACTCTCTCTGTAGTGGAGTGACTAACTCTCCCTGTTCTCTGTCTGTAGTGTAGTGACTAACTCTCTCTGTAGTGTAGTGACTAACTCTCTCTGTCTGTAGTGTAGTGACTAACTCTCTCTGTCTGTAGTGTAGTGACTAACTCTCCCTGTTCTCTCTGTCTGTAGTGTAGTGACTAACTCTCTCTGTCTGTAGTGGAGTGACTAACTCTCCCTGTCTGTAGTGTAGTGACTAACTCTCCCTGTCTGTAGTGGAGTGACTAACTCTCCCTGTTCTCTGTCTGTAGTGTAGTGACTAACTCTCCCTGTTCTCTCTGTCTGTAGGTGCGTCTGCTGGGTGTGGTGTCTAAGGGCCAGCCCACTCTGGTGGTGATGGAGCTGATGACCCATGGAGATCTGAAGAGCTTCCTACGGGCCCTCCGCCCAGACTCCGAGAGTAACCCCACAGGGAAGCCCCCTCCCACACTGAAAGAGATGATCCAGATGTCAGGAGAGATAGCAGACGGCATGGCCTACCTCAACGCCAAGAAGTTTGTCCACAGAGATCTAGCTGCCAGGAACTGCATGGTGGCTGAGGATAACACCGTCAAGATCGGAGGTACAGTACAATATGACTGTACTGTGATTCTCTCTGTGACGGTACAGTACATTATGACTGTACTGTGATTCTCTCTGTGACGGTACAGTACATTATGACTGTACTGTGATTCTCTCTGTGACGGTACAGTACATTATGACTGTACTGTGATTCTCTCTGTGACGGTACAGTACATTATGACTGTACTGTGATTCTCTCTGTGACGGTACAGTACATTATGACTGTACTGTGATTCTCTCTGTGACGGTACAGTACATTATGACTGTACTGTGATTCTCTCTGTGACGGTACAGTACATTATGACTGTACCAAACATGTGACTCTCTCTGTGACGGTACAGTACATTACGACTGTACCAAACATGTGACTCTCTCTGTGACGGTACAGTACATTATGACTGTACCAAACATGTGACTCTCTCTGTGATGGTACAGTACATTACGACTGTACCAAACATGTGACTCTCTCTGTGACTGGTGTATGAGGCTTGGGTTAATAATTCAGGAGTGGTGGAATGTCTGTATTGTAACAAATCGGCTCGTGTGTGCCTGTGGTTGATATATATATATATATATATACACGACTGTGTTTCTCCAGACTTTGGTATGACCAGAGATATCTACGAGACGGACTACTACCGCAAGGGAGGGAAGGGTCTGCTCCCTGTAAGGTGGATGGCTCCCGAGTCGCTCAAGGACGGAGTGTTCACCGCTCATTCAGACTGCTGGTGAGGAAGATACACTCGGGCTGCCACTGATGTCAGATGGGCCTGTCTGCTCCACCCGTTTCATCCACTCTATTCAATCTCCTGAGAGCAAGAACCTATTTTATTTGTTGAGAGAAGGAACATCCCCCCCCGTTCCAACCCCCTTTATGTCTACAGTAACTCTGTCAGCACTGTTTTATTCAGTTGTTACACTAGTCCAGGGGAGATTCAAATCTAACCCTACTGCTGGTTTGCTGTTCTACCTGATGATTAATTGTACCCACCTCATGTCCCAGGTCTAAATCAGTCCCTGATTAGAGGGGAATCACCCACCTCATGTCCCAGGTCTAGATCAGACCCTGATTAGAGGAGAATCATCCACCTCATGTCCCAGGTCTAAATCAGTCCCTGATTAGAGGGGAATCATCCACCTCATGTCCCAGGTCTAAATCAGTCCCTGATTAGAGGGGAATCATCCACCTAATGTCCCAGGTCTAAATCAGACCCTGATTAGAGGGGAATCATCCACCTCATGTCCCAGGTCTAGATCAGACCCTGATTAGAGGGGAATCATCCACCTAATGTCCCAGGTCTAAATCAGACCCTGATTAGAGGGGAATCATCCACCTCATGTCCCAGGTCTAAATCAGTCCCTGATTAGAGGGGAATCATCCACCTCATGTCCCAGGTCTAAATCAGTCCCTGATTAGAGGGGAATCATCCACCTCATGTCCCAGGTCTAAATCAGACCCGTAAATGATTAAATAAAGCAGATGAACTGGTTTCAAGGTCCAGAGTTGAATTTGAGGCCACTAGTCTTTTGTTTCCTTATTCACATCCTGTTTTTGCTGTTGTCTTGAGATAATATCTATCTGGTAATGTCTGTCTGTCTGACCCCAGGTCGTTTGGCGTGGTGTTGTGGGAGGTCAGTACCCTGGCAGAGCAGCCGTACCAGGGCCTGTCCAATGAACAGGTCCTCAAGTTCGTCATGGACGGAGGATACCTCGACAGACCAGAGAACTGTGAACAGAGGATGTAAGTGTCTCAAACACTAGACTTTTTGTGCATCGTGGGATCTGTTGTCTTTTACCTTGATATCCACTACCAAGCATACAAAGTACATGATGTAAATTATTTTGAATTGGTTAACAGTTTGAGTTACCACCTACTACATGCATACAATATTCCAGGGCTAGTTGTGCTTCAATGGGGACTAACTGAGGTGAGCTGCTTGTGGATAGAGCCCATAGATTCTCTCTCATTTATTAATCTTTCTCCTCCTCCCTCTTTCTCCCTCTCCTCCTCCCTCTTTCTCCCTCTCCTCCTCCCTCTTTCTCCCTCTGATCCTCCCTCTTTCTCCCTCTGATCCTCCCTCTTTCTCCCTCTCCTCCTCCCTCAGCCACAACCTGATGACGATGTGCTGGCAGTACAACCCCAAGATGCGTCCCACCTTCCAGGAAATCATTGAGATGTTGACGGAGGACCTTCACCCCAGCTTCCAGGAGGTCTCCTTCTTCTACAGCGAGGAGAACAAGCTCCCGGAGTCGGAGGAGTTTGACTTGGACCTGGAAAACATGGAGAGCATCCCGCTAGACCCGTCATCCTACTCCCAGAGAGAGGACAGAGAGAGTCTGTCCAGAGATGAGGGACCTAGTCAGGGCCTGAGGGGCAATTACGAGGAACACGTGCCTTACACGCACATGAACGGTGGCAAGAAAAACGGACGAATCTTATCGTTGCCCAGATCCAGCCCTTCCTAACATTTTCTCTTCTTTTCACCTCCTTTGTTCTATCGTTTTCTAATTATTCTTTTTATTATATTACTCTTTCAGAAGCCCTTCAAAAAAATTCAATACAGATCTCAGGACTTTTTTTAATTTCTTCCTCACAGCTGCCAAGCATGGCGGCACAGGATGCAAAAGTTTTGGTATATGTTGAGACATTTTCCGCATTTATCCAGAATCATCTACTACAACTTTCTACTCTATTTTGTTTTCACAATTGCCAAGTTTCCAGGACTGGTCTGCTGGAAAAATAAAAAACTGTGAACACACAGCTTAAAGAACCATAAGGCTGCTTATGATCCAAACCTCTCTCTCTCTCTCTCTCTCTTTCTCTCTCTCTCTCTTTCTCTCTCTTTCTCTTTCTCTGTCTCTGTCTCTCTCTCTCTCTCTCTTTCTCTCTCTCTCTCTCTCTCTCTCTCTCTCTCTCTCTCTCTCTCTTTCTCTGTCTCTGTCTCTCTCTCTTTCTCTCTCTCTCTCTGTCTCTCTCTGTCTCTGTCTCTCTCTTTCTCTCTCTCTCTCTCTCTTTCTCTCTCTCTTTCTCTCTCTCTTTCTCTCTCTCTCTCTCTCTCTCTCTCTCTCTCTCTCTCTCTCTCTCTCTCTTTCTCTTTCTCTCTCTCTCTCTCTCCTCCCCAGGCTGTCCCATCTCTCCTCCATTCTCCTGTTTCGTTTTCAAGTGAAAATGTTTTCAGATAGTGGCCTTTTTATACGTGGCCTATAAACAAAGAGAAGTGTATCAATGTTTGTATTCTTTTCCTTTGAACAATGACTAAACCATTTGGAATTGTGGGATGGCATAGACTCTCTCCTAGAACAAATGTCTATTTGTAGAGGAAAATGTCTTTTTTTTCTGCAGAATGCTAAACTTCACAGATTATTGTGGTGTTTGGTGAAAAGTTGTAATTTATTCGCTTTTTTGTTGTTGTCTCATCTCTTTGTTTTATTTCTGTGTCCTCGCGTTATGGCTGAAGGATATTTAAACAGTTAAAGTTGGACAAAACAGTTCCTCCGACTGACCAATAGCTGCTGCTTTGATATATTTTAGTGGGTATAGAATATATATAGAATATACAGTACCAGTCAAAGGTTTGGAGACACCTACTCATTCCAGGATTTTTCTTTATTTTTACTATTTTCTTACATTGTATAATAATAGTGAAGACATCAAAACTATGAAATAACATATATGGAATCATGTAGTAACCAAAAAAGTGTTAAACAAATCAAAATATATTTTATATTTAAAATTCTTCAAAGTAGCCACCCTTTGCCTTGATGACAGCTTTGCACACTCTTGGCATTCTCTCAACCAGTTTCATGAGGAATGCTTTTCCAACAGTCTTGGAGTTCCCACATATGCTGAGCAGTTGTTGGCTGCTTTTCCTTCACTCTGCGGTCCAACTCTCCTTGGTCAAATAGCACTTACACAGCCTGGAAATGTGTTTGGGGTCATTGTCCTGTTGAAAAACAAATAGTCCCACTAAGCGCAAACCAGATGGGATGGTATATCGCTGCAGAATGCTGTGGTAGCCATGCTGGTTAAGGGTGCCTTGAATTCTAAATAAATCACAGACAGTGTCACCAGCAAAGCACCATCACAACACCTCCATGCGTCACGGTGGGAACCACACATTCAGAGATCATCCGTTCACCTACTCTGCATCTCACAAAGACACAGCGGTTTGAACCAAAAATCTCAAATTTGGACTCATCAGACCAAAGGACAGATTTCCACCGGTCTAATGTCCATTGCTCGTGTTTCTTGGCATAAGCAAATCTCTTCTTATTATTGGTGTCCTTTAGTAGTGTTTTCTTTGCAGCAATTTGACCATGAAGGCCTGATTCACGCAGTCTCCTCTGAACAGTTGATGTTGAGATGTGTCTGTTACTTGAACTCTGTGAAGCATTTATTTGGGATGCAAACTGAGGCTGGTAACTCTAATGAACTTATCCTCTGCAGCAGAGGTAACTCTGGGTCTTCCTTTCCTGTGGCGGTCCTCATGAGAGACAGTTTCATTGTAGCACTTGATGGTTTTTGCATCTGCACTTGAAGATAAGTTATAAGTTTATAAGTTCTTGAAATTTTCCGCTTTGACTGACCTTCATGTCTTATAATGATGGACTGTTGTTTCTCTTTGCTTAATTGAGTTGTTCTTGCCATAATATGGACTTGGTCTTTTACCTAATAAGGCTATCTTCTGTATTCCACCCCTACCTTGTCACAACACAACTGATTGGCTCAAACACATTAAGAAGGAAAGAAATTACACCAATTAACTTTTAACAAGTCACACCTGTTAATTGAAATGCATTCCAGGTGACTACCTCATGAAGCTGGTTGAGAGAGTGCCAAGACTGTGCAAAGCTGTCATCAAGGCAAAGGGTGGCTACTTTGAAGAATCTCAAATATAAAATATATTTTGATTTGTTTAACACTTTTTTGGTTACTACATGATTCCATATGTGTTATTTAATAGTTTTGATTTCTTCACTATTATTCTACAATGTAGAAAATAGTTTTTTTTTAATTAAGAAAAACCCTGAAATGAGTAGGTGTGTTAACTTGACTGGTTTTGTATATAGTATATATGGAATATTGTTTTTTTTATATCAATATTTTATATATAATATATACGATATTTATGTTCTTGTAAATAGTTCATGTTTAATGTTTTCATCTGAGGCTTTCCTGTAAGATGTTCTTATTTTATTCTTAATGTTTCTAACCCTGAAAATGACACTAATAGATGGTCAATGCTCTGTGTCTTAGACCGTCACACGGGATTTCACTTCTCTGTCCAACCCTCAGGAGACCCCTGTTCTCCTCGGCATCAAAGGGCAGCCCACCATTTTAGAAAAATCATGGCATCTTTCAAATGCTGTTCTTCGGTCAGTGGAAGAGTTTGGGTGGTAATTCTGCTCCAACTGAAACTCCTTGGTTTCCTATCTGTTGTATCTTTGGTCCGATAGAACCAGGGTCTAGACATCATGTTATCTGTTGTATCTTTGGTCCGATAGAACCAGGGTCTAGACAGCATGTTATCTGTTGTATCTTTGGTCCGATAGAACCAGGGTCTAGACATCATGTTATCTGTTGTATCTTTGGTCCGATAGAACCAGGGTCTAGACAGCATGTTATCTGTTGTTGAACATTGATGTGACTATATTAATTTCTCTTATCTATGGTTGATCGTTAGTGATCTATTGATTGGTTGGTATTATCAGTAGAGATGTGATGTCTGCTTGGACAGACCGCTCATCTTGTCCTGATGATTGTACTTCATTGTCTTGTTCTATTGGTAGGGGTGTTTCTAGGGTTATAGGTCAGAGGAGACTCATCTATATCTCACCTGAGCTGACTGGAGATTGTGGCAGAAGCCTATATAGGTGGATGTATTGCAAGAGCCCGTAGCATCAGCACTTGGGAGAGAGATCCCCCTGCAGTACTTTATATTTAATTTTACCTTTATTAAACTAGGCAAGTCAGTTAAGAACAAATTCTTATTTTCAATGACGGCCTACCGGGGAACGGTGGGTTAACTGGCTTGTTCAGGGGCAGAACGACAGATTTCTACCTTGTCAGCTCGGGGATTCGATCTTGCAACTTTTCGATTACTAGTCCAACGCTCTAACCACTAGGCTACCTGCCGCCCCATGAGTGGCTACCTGGCCTCATCTCTACTCTTTCACAGCCCTGTGTCCTCATACGACTAGGTTTGTTCTGACCCTACCATCACCCTTCACCCCCTCCCCACATAACAACAGAAAGTTCTGACAGCCCATTGGCTGTACTGCTCGCTGACACAGGAAGGAGGTCACAATCAGGCTGCTGGTGGAATTTTCCATGTTACTGTGGTTGAGTGCTTTTGATCAGAACGTTCTGGAAAGTTCCTATTGCATTCCGAGACTACAGCGGGCGGCAGCGAGAGAGAGAGGAGCAGTTAGATGGTGTATGTGTTGGGGTTAGTGGAGCGACGCTGGGGCGGTGGTGGGGGGGGGGGCTGGTACTATTAATCCTATTACATCCCCTCTATCACATGTAGTGTGTGAGTCAGGAAATGCTGTACCCCCCCCCCCCCCCCGACATTCCACTGTCGACGCTGTGGTCCGTGGCGTTCTATTAGGACTACCCGTGTGCCCGTTATTCACAGCCCTTCCTCCCTAAACGTACAAGATATTGAACTCAATCCCACACCTTTACCTGCCTCTTTAGAAGGACCTCACACCACCACAGTTTTGATTTTGTAAACCTTTCGCTCCAATATCGAAAGATAGGTCATGAAATTGTTCACCTCTGACCGTGTACAGTCATATTGCTATGTTCCAAACAGACATCACAACATTGCTGGCAGCTTTTCCCAGCTTTTCCTAAGTCCTGATTTTAAAATATAAACATTATTATAAGCACACACACACACACACACACTCTCTCACACACACACAATCACACAGACATACATTCTATCTGATGGAAACCACACATTGGTGTTATTGACAGAGGTTGATTGAGAAGTGTTTACACAGCATTTCAATGGAGAAGCACAAATAGCCTGATCATTAGCGGTTTACACACGTTTATCCCTCACACTAGCCTAAGGCAGCGATACTCATTGTCTGTTGTCAAAAGCATCGATAAGGGACAGAAAAGCACACTGGGAGCTAAGGGCAAGTCAATCTGGTCTGCATTCATCCACTCAGCACTTTGAACCTGGTGTTTAGAGCTTAGTGTAATGGGCCTGGTGTTATTAAACCTAACCCGCCCATTCATCATCGCCCAGTTATCTCTGTTAACCCGTCTGCCTGTGTCTGAGATAGTGGAACTGTTACATTACATTTACATTTAAGTCATTTAGCAGACGCTCTTATCCAGAGCGACTTACAAATTGGACCTCGTCAGCCTCCACCCAGTGCCTTCTCTACCAACCACAGACCAGAGAGATGGATGTACATTTGTACAGGCTGGTTACTGTCTGTTTGTTTTTGTTTGTTTGGCACACACACTCATACTAATGTGTGTGTGTGTACATATTAGACAGAGGGAGAGAAATATGACTCTTAGATTGGAGCTAAACCCATAAACGTAAATACCAAGTTGTGTTTAGAGATGACGAGGTGTTTAGAGATGACGAGGTGTTTAGAGATGACGAGGTGTTTAGAGATGACGAGGTGTTTAGAGATGACGAGGTGTTTAGAGATGGCGAGGTGTTTAGAGATGACGAGGTGTTTAGAGATGACGAGGTGTTTAGAGATGGCGAGGTGTTTAGACATGGCGAGGTGTTTAGAGATGACGAGGTGTTTAGAGATGACGAGGTGTTTAGAGATGACGAGGTGTTTAGAGATGACGAGGTGTTTAGAGATGTTGGAAATGAAAGGACCGTTGCTAATTAAAGTTCTATCTATCTGTTGCTGTGGGGAACTTCAGCTAGTGAGAGGGCTTTGTGGGCTAGATGTTGGTCTGTTGTAAAGGTTTGAATGGCAAGTCCACAGAGTAAGAATGGCGTTCCAAGTTGAAACTTTTAAAACCACCATTTTGATTCTCGACAATTCAAGATGTTAAAAAATATATATGTTCCAATATCATACTTTTGGTGGGTCTCTATCTCTACATATGACCAGTACAGATAGTTAAATGTTGGGTGTCTGTCTCTACATATGACCAGTCCAGATAGTTAAATGGTGGGTGTCTGTCTCTGCATATGACCAAATCACCATATCTTTAAGAAATTATAGATAATTAATATTTTATTTATTTTATTATGATCGTTGTCATTGTACAAAAATACCCAGTTAGCTTTTTAGTCTTTTTAGTTTTTTTTAAATGTTGTAAGTCGGGTAAAAACGAAGAGACTATTTTGTTAACAGTAGAGCTGTAAATGTCAGAAGGAGTTGGTAGTTGTCTGGCCTGTGTGTTTGACCACAGTCTACCTCAGGAGTTTTGGAGGAGTCACTACAGCATCTCTCTCCGTCTATTGGTCGTTATCCCTGCAGCCCAATCAGAGGACCGGGACACTGCCCACCCGTGACCACTGCTGTGACAAGAATACGATCACAATATAGAATCCCATTAGGTCCAACTCAAACAGCAAGTTTTCAGCTAATGTCAAGTCAGTCATCTTTACAACCAAGTAGATGAATCCCCAGTGTAGTGTAAAGCACAACCTCAAAGCGTTTTTAAACATTGCCACAAACTCTGATTTCAGTAGTAATGTTAGTTAGGAACGGGTAAATCGGGCCAGAATGTGGTGTGATGGCTACAAACTATTTGACTGGTGATTATCATGCATGAAAGGTTAGGTTCCCGCTCCCTTTATTTGTGTAGAAGCTCAGAATCCCCAAGCATCAGGTTTGGTTTGATGTCTTTTTGAAATGAACAGTTTCCTAGTTTAACATACCCACTAGCTATCTGACAGTTGCTCTACTTTTTCGACATGCATTGTTCTAGTGAAGACTTGATTTTATTCAATTTTTTAGTTGTTGTTGAAATTCTACATCAAGACCGAGTCGTCCAAATCATGAATGCATATCTTTTGATCACATACATACAGCCAAAGTCTTCTATAGCTCAGCTATGTCTTGGTCATGCTGTTCATCATTGACAGAATAGATGATCTCCTCAGTGGTTGGTTTTTGGTGGGTGGGTGGTGTATCTCTGAGTTCCTTGTCTGCTCAAGTCAGTCAAATACGGGACGGCATTCAGACTTGAGGCTTTTTTATTTGTATGTATCTTCCAGAAGTGTTTTTTTATTTCTCTGTCGTCAGTTTGCATTTATGTTGTATGTATTATTTTTCTACTGTGAAAATACGTTATTCTATCGACGCCACGACGCGGTCTGTGTGGACGCTTGCATGCCTCCGCTGGTTAAAGGACTGTTCCCTGAGAGAGCTGGACTAGGACAATCCTTTGTGCCATAATAAACAGAAAAATGTATTCTAGATTGTAACTTCTCAGGGAGGCATGAGTTGTGGGGGGGGGGGGGGGTGAGGGTGGAAAGAGCCACCTACCTACCTACCTACCTACCTGTCTAACCTGAAGTGGAAGTTCTCTCGTCATCCTAGCAAATTATCTTTTTGCCGGGGGGGGGGGGGGGTGTAGCCAACAAGTTGTCAACAAACAAACAAACAACTGACCTTTTGTGAATCAATATTTTTTTCAGCTCTTCAAGATTATGGACATAATGATTAAATGAATGCTTGTTATCATTGTGATCCGTGGTGTTCACTACCACCAGGTGGCTGGATGTGAAAGTGCAGCAGCTGGACCGGTGCTCGTAGCCAGGGCTCTGTCCCATAGTGCCTTGCTCAGACTGACCTCCCTCCTGACTACATAGCCAGCCAGACCCTCAGTGCCCAGGACTGGACTAGTCTGCCCCGGGTCTGGACTAGTCTGGTCTGGAATGCTCTGGACTAGTCTCCTCTGGACTGCTCTGCTCAAGACTGGACTGCTCTGTACTAGACTAGACTGCTCTGTACTGCTCTGTACTAGACTAGACTGCTCTGTACTAGACTAGACTGCTCTGTACTAGACTAGACTGCTCTGTACTAGACTAGACTGCTCTGTACTAGACTAGACTGCTCTGTACTAGACTAGACTGCTCTGTACTAGACTAGACTGCTCTGTACTAGACTAGACTGCTCTGTACTAGACTAGACTGCTCTGCTCAAGACTGGACTGCTCTGTACTGCTCTGTACTAGACTAGACTGCTCTGTACTAGACTAGACTGCTCTGTACTAGACTAGACTGCTCTGTACTGCTCTGTAATAGACTAGACTGCTCTGTACTAGACTAGACTGCTCTGTACTAGACTAGACTGCTCTGTACTGCTCTGTACTAGACTAGACTGCTCTGTACTAGACTAGACTGCTCTGTACTGCTCTGTACTAGACTAGACTGTTCTGTACTAGACTAGACTGTTCTGTACTAGACTAGACTGTTCTGTACTAGACTAGACTGCTCTGTACTAGACTAGACTGCTCTGTACTAGACTGCTCTGTACTGCTCTGTACTAGACTAGACTGCTCTGTACTAGACTAGACTGCTCTGTACTGCTCTGTACTAGACTAGACTGCTCTGTACTAGACTAGACTGTCTCCTCTACTCGCTCATCACCCATAGTCAAGGAATATACCCCCAACGAACCCCCACAGCAGGAGAATACTGGAGTATCAACGCATTGTGTATTCTAAGACAGGAGAGAGGCGCCTTCTGTAACTCATGGCTCCAGTCAGAAGGAGGTAACACGTCCAGCTTGGCTGGATTGATGATTCATCATGTTTTACTGTGTTGGGGTAATTATGTAAACGATATTCATGGTTTAACCAAAAAAAAAAATGTTGAACTTCTTGTCTCTACTTGGGCGAAGCTCAGACTTGTTTTGTGCATGAATCCAAAACCCCAAGCTGATAGTTTGTTAATTTGATGCTAATAGAATTATACATCTCGGCCAACTCGCTTTGTTGATTTAAAACACAACACCCGAAGCACATGGGATCATCTATAATTAGCAACAATTGAATGCACGACATGGGAGAATAGACCTCCCATTTTATAAAATGCATAATAAAATGTTAATTTTGTATTAAAACGAATCAAAACTTTAACTGTAAATAACGGCAGATATCCCTGAAAAATATAAGCACTTGATTTAGGAAAATGTAGTTTTAGTTTAAACTCTGATAAGCTAAACATGTGGTTTGCCAGAGCACGCTAGTGATCCAGCAGCAGGTTAACCATCATTCTGTGTATTGTTTCAAAAAGTATTACAGTTAGAGATGTTGATTTAATATTTTAAATTTTGTGCCAAAATAGAGGGCAAATACAATTACTTTTCTGACTGTAAACTTTTCCTACTCTTGTACATGATTTGAATTTTAACATTTGTTATCAATGTATATAACTTTTTCTAAATAAAAATCAACATTTTGTTTGCTCGTGACACTACTGCGCTGCGCAGATGAAAGTTGTGTCGATGTATTTATGGAGCAGCATAACTCTGACTAGATCATACGTGTGTATCATGACATATGTGGTCTGAAATGTTCATTTGAGTATGTTCTTTCCTCATTCTAAATACATGTTGCCATGCCCCCCCCCCCCCCCCACAGAATCACAATAGCATGTCAGTCATCTTTTATATTATTATAATATCGCAAAATATTGCCCATTGCAATGTTACGGACTGAAATGTCCTCGTTTCAGACCAACAGCTTACAGAAAAGGCATATTGCTTTTTCGATGTGGAAAAACTGGAAAAGACCACTAGAGGAAATCCTAGTAAATAAATATAAAACATAAAATGCGTCAGAATCAATGGTTCTAATCTAATGTGGGGCGGCAGGTAGCCTAGTGGTTAGAGTGTTGGGCAGGTAGCCTAGTGGTTAGAGCAGGTAGCCTAGTGGTTAGAGCAGGTAGCCTAGTGGTTAGAGCGATGGGCAGGTAACCTAGTGGTTAGAGTGTTGGACAGGTAGCCTAGTGGTTAGAGTGATGGACAGGTAGCCTAGTGGTTAGAGCAGGTAGCCTAGTGGTTAGAGCAGGTAGCCTAGTGGTTAGAGCAGGTAGCCTAGTGGTTAGAGCAGGTAGCCTAGTGGTTAGAGCAGGTAGCCTAGTGGTTAGAGCGATGGGCAGGTAACCTAGTGGTTAGAGTGTTGGACAGGTAGCCTAGTGGTTAGAGTGATGGACAGGTAGCCTAGTGGTTAGAGCAGGTAGCCTAGTGGTTAGAGCAGGTAGCCTAGTGGTTAGAGCAGGTAGCCTAGTGGTTAGAGCAGGTAGCCTAGTGGTTAGAGCAGGTAGCCTAGTGGTTAGAGCGTTGGACAGGTAGCCTAGTGGTTAGAGCGTTGGACAGGTAGCCTAGTGGTTAGAGCGATGGGCAGGTAGCCTAGTGGTTAGAGCGATGGGCAGGTAGCCTAGTGGTTAGAACGATGGGCAGGTAGCCTAGTGGTTAGAGCGATGGGCAGGTAGCCTAGTGGTTAGAGCGATGGGCAGGTAGCCTAGTGGTTAGAGCATTGGGCCAGTAACCAAAAGGTTGCTGGTTCAAATCCCTGAGCTTACAAATTAAAAATCTGTTTTTCTGCCCCTTGAACAAGGCAGTTAACCCACTGTTCCACGGTAGGCTGTCATTGTAAATAAGAATTTGTTCTTAACTGACTTACCTAGTTAAATAAAATAAAAATTACAATTAAAGACTGCCAAGCCATTTAACATGACCATGGAGCAGTATGAAGAAAACCACCGTAAGCTATGTATTTTGTACAATGTCTGTTAGTAGTGTAATGAAATGTACCTGTGTGTAAGGTGGTCGATTAAAGAGTCACCTTTTTTTTTTTTTTTTTTTACTGATTCTGCCAAACTAGTCTACATCTACACACATCTACAGATGTAATAATGATATATTTGCTGTTGCTGAAACAGTTTTTTTGTGTTTTGTTTATTCAGTGTCAAGTCAACAAGGTTACTGATGCAAACAGATGTGCTAGAGGGTAAAGGGGTTCTTTAGGGGGTAAAGGGGTTCAGTATAGTAGTGGTGGGGGTGACCATGATGATATTGAGGGTTTAGAGGGTAAAGGGGTTCAGTATAGTAGTGGTGGGGGTGACCATGATGATAAAGAGGGTTAAGGGGTTCAGTATAGTAGTGGTGGTGGTGACCATGATGATATTGAGGGTTTAGAGGGTTAAGGGGTTCAGTATAGTAGTGGTGGGGGTGGCCATGATGATATTGAGGGTTTAGAGGGTTAAGGGATTCAGTATAGTAGTGGTGGGGGTGACCATGATGATATTGAGGGTTTAGAGGGTAAAGGGGTTCAGTATAGTAGTGGTGGGGGTGGCCATGATGATATTGAGGGTTTAGAGGGTAAAGGGGTTCAGTATAGTAGTGGTGGGGGTGACCATGATGATATTGAGGGTTTAGAGGGTAAAGGGGTTCAGTATAGTAGTGGTGAGGGTGACCATGATGATATTGAGGGTTTAGGGGGTAAAGGGGAGTCATGCTGTCTTGTCGATGGTCTGCTCTAGTTTACACAGCTCGCTAGATGTTAGTCTCTCTCTAGCCCCTGTGTGTCTCTGTAGGTGGAGTTGTCTCGCTGTCGTCCTTGGTTGAAGTCTTACCATGGGTTTTGTTTCTTTGTGTTGTGACTGCTGCTCCTTCTCCCTCTGTGCACATAGATGGCTCCACAATGCTGTGTGTAGGCTGGCAGGATACATGCCTCTTTATGAGCCTATGATAGAAATCACAGTGCCTTCAGCCAGTATTCACACTGCTTGA
Source organism: Salvelinus fontinalis (assembly GCF_029448725.1). NCBI lineage: Eukaryota > Metazoa > Chordata > Actinopteri > Salmoniformes > Salmonidae > Salvelinus > Salvelinus fontinalis. Next base: position 3,960,943 of record NC_074678.1, on the reverse strand, counting down.
CTTTTTCCCACTTTTTGGTTGTGTTAGACTGAATTTAAAATAGTTTTTTTTATAGAGGAAGAAAAAGAAAAATGTGTATATATATACGAATTGTAACAGGCCTACACACAATACCCCATAATGGCAAAGTAGACAATGTTTTTAGACATTTTTACAAATTAATTGAAAGTGAAACCCTGTAATGTCTTGAGTCAAATATTCAACCCCTTTCTTAGGGCAAGTCCACATAAGTTCAGGACAACACATGTGCTTAGAGTAAGTTCCATGGACTCTGTGTGCAATAATAGTGTTTAACCTGATGTTTGAATGACTACCTCATCTCTGTACCCCACACATACAGTCGAGTAGTGGATTTCAAACACAGATTCAACCACAAAGACCAGGGAGGTTTTCCAATGCCTCGCAAAGAAGGGCACCTATTGGTAGATGGGTAAAATAAAAAAGCAGACATTGAATACCCCATTGAGCATGGTGACGTTATTAATTACACTTTGTGGTGACTGGGTGTATTGATACACCATCCAAAGATACAGGCATCATTCCTAACTCAGTTGCCGGAGAGGAAGGAAACTGCTCAGGGATTTCACCATGAGGCCAAGGATGACTTTAAAACGGTTACAGAGCTTAATGGTTTTGATAGAAGAAAACTGAGGATGGATCAACAACATTGTAGTTACTCCACAATACTAACCTAAATGACAGGGTGAAACGAAGGAAGCCTGTACATGCATCCTGTTAGCAACAAGGCACACAAGTAGTCTTGCAAAAATATTGGCAAAACAAACTTTTTGTCCTGAATACCAAGTGTTATGTTTGGGCCAAATCCAATACAACACATTACTGAGTACCACTCTCCATATTTTCAAACATCATGTTATGGGTATGCTTGTAATCGTTAAGGACTGGGGAGTTTTTCAGGATAAAAAAGAAACGGCTGGAGCTAAGCACAGGCAAAATCCTAGAGGGAGGAAAACCTGATTCAGTCTGCTTTCCTCCAGACACTGGGAGATGAATTCCCCTTTCAGCAGGACAATAACCTAAAACACAAGGCCAAATCTACACTGCAGTTGCTTACCAAGATTGAATGTTCCACAAAATGTGGAATAAGTCAAGGGGTATCGGACACTTTCTGAAGACACTGTATCTACAGCTACGTTATGTGTCACATAGATGCGTTGTAATGTATCACGCCCATGTACAACCACAAAGATGGCTACATCCCTACACTGGATCCACATGTACCATTGCCTTTATGTATATCACATATATCAATATCATATTCACTCTCTTGTCACAATAACACACACACACACACACACACACGTACAGGATCAAAATGTGCCATGACTAAATAAAGCTTGACAATGTATTTTTTTCTTTTTTCAAGGAGAGCCAAGCAGTGATATGTACAGTAAATGTTGGAATAATATGAAAAGCTTGCTTTGTGTAAATTATTCAACAATTAACTGTTTAATATTAAAATTATGAATAGATTTATTGGAGAATGTTTTTCTTGTTATGCTCCTTAGCCTCAATGTATTTGAGGAATATGTTTCAGGCATAATGAACTCTTGTGTCCTGCTCATTATGACACTAAATCAGCACATTTTCTAATTTTTTATGTCAGCCTGGTCAAAAAGGTCAAGCGTAAGTTCAAATGTAACAATCCCTTCCCAGATGCTACAGCAGCGGCAATGTTTTCCGTTTTGACCTGATCTGCTAGTATCTGCCAGTCTGTTTGTACGGTACTAGGATTTTACTACATGAGTACAACTTAGGGAGTTTTACTAACTATGACAGTGATATGTGGTTTTTAAGATGAATTAACTAACTGTTAATCGCTCTGGATAAGAGCGTCTGCTAAATACCTAACACATAGGTGGAGCAGTGAACAACAGAACATTAGCGATTCTCAAATTCCATGGTTTCATATTCACTTTAGACACTGAACTAAGGTCAGTTTTGCATTTCCAGGGGTCTCCCGGGTGGCGCAGTGGTCTAGGGCACTGCACCGCAGCGCTAGCTGTGCCACCAGACACTCTGGGTTCGCGCCCAGGCTCTGTCGCAGCCGGCCGCAAGCGGGAGGTCCGTGGGGCGACGCACAATTGGCCTAGCGTTGGCCGGGATATCCTTGTCTCATCTCGCACTAGTGACTCCTGTGGCGGGTCGGGTGCAGTGCGCGCTGACCAGGTCGCCAGGTGCACGCCGTTTCCTCCGACACATTGGTGCAGCTGGCTTCCCGGGTTGGATGTGTTAAGAAGCAGTGAGGCTTGGTTAGGTTGTGTTTCGGGCTCGGGAGTTGAGACAAGATAGTAACTACTAACAATTGGATACCACGAAAAGGGGGTAAAATACAAAAAAGTTTTGCATTTCCCCCTCCCCTGGTGGGATTCGGAAAGTGTAAGCTGATCCTGAATCTGTGCATAAGGTCGACTTGGACTAACCGGACCAACTGATGCATAAATGAATATGATCATGGTGTGACCTCTATTCAGCCATGTAAATACAGTCCTGTAGAATCAGAGGGGTATTTTCTTAAAGAAGGATTGATGAGTTAAAAAACAACCAGAAATGACTTTTGGTTTATCTGATTCATTAAGAATGCTTAACCTGGTGTGATTTTGGTTGTTTGAGACCATGCCCATTTTAAGCTTATCTTTCAAACTTAAATTACTTCAGACTTTTTAGGCAAGTTACCTGTCTGGCTAAGTCATTCTTTCTGTTTTGTAGTATACCCCTCTGGACTAAACACTGATGTACATCAATGTCAATAGGCCACCAACTATTGACTTCACACTGCACATATACACTGTCAAGCCACATGTGATTCAGAATATGGGTGTGTCACATGTCTACGTTGTTAAGAGCAGTGTTCCCTCAAATGTTCGATCACAAAATCATTCCAAGTTAGTTCAATGTAGATATCTATATGTAACGGATGTGAAATGGCTAGCTAGTTAGCGGTGGTGCGCGCTAATAGCCTTTCAATCGGTGACGTCACTTGCTCTGAGACCTTGAAGTAGTGGTTCCCCTTTGCTCTGCAAGGGACGCGGCTTTTGTGGAGCGATGGGTAACGATGCTTCGTGGGTGACTGTTGTTGATGTGTGCAGAGGGTCCCTGGTTCGCGCCCAGCTCGGACGGACTAAAGAGAACTGTTACATATATATATGCCGTCTGAGTGAATGCAGTTTTCCACTACTAGTGAACTGGAGCATCTTGTGGACCAAAATCCAATGTATAGAACTGACACAGTCCATTCCTAATTCTATATCACGAAATATAATTCAAACAAATTCTACACACATTTCTATCTGAAAGTTCAGATATGTTGCCCCTTCCTGAATTGCCACTGAACTTAGAACGACTGTCTTGCTGCAAGCTCTTCATCAACACACTCTGTATTTTCACACTTAAATACAATAAACAGTGTGTCAATGTAAAGGTCTAATGTCACCACGGAAACCACTTCAGAGCGCACAAGTTCCGCTCAACAGTTTCCCAGATCAGCACAGCGTTATGATGACACAAACAGAGAAACGGACGAGTAGACGACACGGACACAAGTAGAGAAATCGTATCAGAATGATTGGCTTTATAGTTTCAATTTGAATGAACTATTGAAGCTTGTTACATATGAGAAATGATTATAAAGTTATACTCGAAGCTTGTGAAAGCGTATGGAACTGAAAGAGAGAAAAAAATATGCATGAAAGTTGATTGTGTAATATTGGAACAAGGCTAGTGTGGCTGTACATGAGTACGCCACTTTGTCCTCAGCTAACATGGCACAGAGAAGCTGAAAAGAGGAAGCTGTGAGTGACCTGTGGTTTGGTTGATTTGTCCTCTTCCCCGTTCATTGTCTTTTTACTGTGCAGAGTCAGAGGACTAACTGCACACACTCGTCAAGAGAACATGGTTAGAACACAACAACCTTTTGGTTGAAGACATCTCTATACTCTGGTTTCCTGTTGCTTTTTGGTTCTTCGTCTGGAGGCTGTCTGGATAGGGTTTCATATATATATATTGAAGGTGAGTAAAAAAAAAATTACCAATGTTTTCATATCTAACTTGATATCATATATCACATCACTTCTGTCCATTGTGTAATAACAGACACATTTTAGCAGAGTCCTTCTTGGACATGAGCAATGTCTGATAGATTTATTACGTTGAATATGTTGAGGTATGACAATTTTTAAAATCGAGCACATGATCAACTGTGATTGCAAAGCCTTCGTCGTCCTTAACATTTCTAATGCTCAGTTTACCCTCCTAACGCTCAGCTAACCCTCCTAACGCTCAGCTAACTCTCCTAACGATCAGCTAACCCTCCTAATGCTCAGCTAACCCTCCTAACGCTCAGCTAACCCTCCTAACAATCAGCTAACCCTCCTAATGCTCAGCTAACCCTCCTAACGCTCAGCTAACCCTCCTAACGCTCAGCTAACCTTCCTAACGCTCAGCTAACCCTCCTAACGCTCAGCTAACCCTCCTAACGCTCAGCTAACCCTCCTAACGCTCAGCTAACCCTCCTAACGCTCAGCTAACCCTCCTAACGCTCAGCTAACCCTCCTAACGCTCAGCTAACCCTCTTAACGCTCAGCTAACCCTCTTAACGCTCATATAAACCTCCTAATGCTCAGATAACCCTCCTAATGCTCAGCTAACCCTCTTAACGCTCAGCTAACCCTGCTAACGCTCAGCTAACCCTCCTAATGCTCAGCTAACCCGCCTAATGCTCAGCTAACCCTCCTAATACTCAGCTAACTTAACCCTCCTAAAGCTCAGCTAACTTAACCCTCCTAAAGCTCAGCTAACCCTGCTAACGCCCAGCTAACCCTCCTAATGCTCAGCTAACTTAACCCTCCTAAAGCTCAGCTAACTTAACCCTCCTAAAGCTCAGCTAACCCTCCTAATGCTCAGCAAACCCTCCTAATGCTCAGCTAACCCTCCTAATGCTCAGCTAACCCTCCTAACGCTCAGCTAACCCTCCTAACGCTCAGCTAACGGTCAGCTAACCCTCCTAACGCTCAGCTAACTCTCCTAATGCTCAGCTAACCCTCCTAACGCTCAGCTAACCCTCCTAACGCTCAGCTAACGCTCAGCTAACCCTAACGCTCAGCTAACCCTCTTAACGCTCAGCTAACCCTCTTAACGCTCAGCTAACCCTCTTAACGCTCAGCTAACCCTCCTAATGCTCAGCTAACCCTCTTAACGCTCAGCTAACCCTCCTAACGCTCAGCTAACCCTCCTAACGCTCAGCTAACCCTCCTAATGCTCAGCTAACCCTCCTAACGCTCAGCTAACGCTCAGCTAACCCTTCTAACGCTCAGCTAACCCTCCTAACGCTCAGCTAACGCTCAGCTAACCCTCCTAACGCTCAGCTAACCCTCCTAATGCTCAGCTAACCATCCTAACGCTCATCTAACCCTCCTAATGCTCGGCTTGCTGCTGCCCTCTGTCCTTTTTTTACCACTCTCTCTCTCTCTCCCCTCCCATCCCTTCATCTTCCCAGACTTCTTCACAGTTAAACTCTTTCCTACCTCTCTTCAGCCACTCCGCCCTCACACCTTTCCCTTCCCCTCTTCATCAAAGTCTTCCCTCTCTCCGTCGCCTCTTTTCATCCCCTCCCTCCCTCTCTCCACGGTGCCTCTATCACTTCCCCTCACTGTGTCTGTTCTCTCCCAGCCAGCCCCTATTCAGGAGCCCCTGGGTTTCAATATCTACATCCCAAATGGCATCCTATTCCCTATGTAGTGCACTACTTTTGACCATTGGGCCCTGGTTAAAAATAGTGCACTACATACGGAATAGGGTGCCATTTGGAATGTATGTTATCTGTGGTTAGGTAATCCCCAGCAGCTCCCTGATCCGACTCTGCCTGGGATACTCGTTCGTCGTCGTCCACCCCCCCCCCCCCCCCTCGTTTTCTCTCGGACTCTTTCACTCGCTCACTCGCTCAGCCCAAGTCTCGGTGTTGCACGGCGAGCTGACCAGCTCCAGATAGCCTTCTCTATGGCAGATTCTCCCTTAAACAACTCCTGGCCTTCTTTCTCCAAACTCTGGATGAAACGTTGGTCCTTCAAGAGAGGTAGCTACAACCATCCCCTTTTTTCTTTTTTTTGCTACTGCATGTGATTCTCTGTCTCCCTTTCTCTGCCTTTCTCCTCATCACACTTTAAAAATGATGTTTTTGTTGATCTCATGCGTTACGGTGGTCTTACAGTTTCTTCAGATATGGAATCTTGAGGTTTGTGTCTTGTAATTTCAGTTGCATTATCTCCTGGTGTGCTTAAAATGATCTAAACGTGCAATGAAATCATTCTCACTTTTGAAAAAAAATATATATTTTTTTTTGTTATTATCTTAAACTAATAGTTATATTATATATCAGCATGTGTTTTATATTGATGTTGTATAATGTTTTTTATTTTTTTGCCACAGTGAGGTTTTGTCTATTTCCTTTGGTGTGAAGCGCTCAGTGCTTTCACGTTGTCATAAATGGATGATCAAAGTGCCTTTCTGTCTCTAAGGGATGTGAGATGACAGGTGTTGATGTGTGTCATGCCCACAGATTTCATATCACATGTATACTGAACAAAAATATAAACGCAACATGTAACAATTTCTAAGATTTCACTGAGTTACAGTTCATATAAAGGAAATCAGTCATTTTAAATAAATTCATTAGGCCTTAATCTATGGATTTCACATGACTTGGAATACAGATATGCATCTGAAGGTCACAGAAACCATTAAAAAAATATCTCGTCACAGGATCTCGTCACGTTATTTCTGTGCATTGAAATTGACATCGATAAAATCCAATTGTGTTCGTTGTCCGTAGCTTATGCCTGCCCATACCATAACCCCACCGCCACCGCCACCTCTGTTCACAATGTTGACATCAGAAAACCGCTCGCCCACACCACACCATACATGTGGTCTGCGGTTGTGAGGCCGGTTGGACGCACTTTCAAATGTTCTAAAACAACATAGGAGGCTTATGGTAGAGAAATGAACATTCAATTCTCTGGCTACAGCTCTGGTGGACATTTTATTATTATTAATATTAAATATTATTAGCATTAAAATAATATATATTTTTACATTGACCTGTTTTTCTCCCCAATTGCGTGGTATCCAATTGGTAGTTACAGTCTTGTCTCATCGCTGCAACTCCCGTACGGGAGAGGCGAAGGGCGAGAGCCATGCGTCCTCCGAAACACAACCCAGCCAAGCCGCACTGCTTCTTGAGACAAAGCCCGCTTAACCCGGAAGCCAGCCGCACCAATGTGTCGGAGGAAACACAGTACACCTGGCGACCGTGTTAGCGTGCATTGCGCCCGGCCCGCCACAGGAGTCACTAGAGCGCAATGGGACAAGAACATCCGTACCGGTCAAACCCTCCATTAACCCAGATGACGCTGGGCCAATTGTGTGCTGCCCCATGGGTCTCCCGGTTACGGCCGGCTGCGACAGAGCCTGGACTCGAACGAGGACCGCAGTGGCACAGCTAGCACTGCGATGCAGTGCCTTAGACCACTGTGCCACTTGTGAGGCCCCTGGTGGACATTCCTGCAGTCAGCGTGCCAATTGCTGGCTCCCTCAAAACTTGAGACATCTGAGACATGTGTGTTGTGTGACAAAACTGCACATTGGTGGCCTTTTATTGTCCCCAGCACAACGTGCTGGTATCTTTTATTTCAGCTAATGAAACATGGGAACAACACTTTAAATGTTGTGTTTATATTTTTATTTTACCTAAACAATACATCTGTCACATATCTTTAAAGATGCCAAATGGGCCTCCCGGGTGGCGCAGTGGTCTAGAGCACTGCATCGCAGTGCTAACTGCGCCACCAGAGTCTCTGGGTTCGCGCCCAGGCTCTGTCGCAGCCGGCCACGACCGGGAGGTCCGTGGGGCGACACACAATTGGGTTAGCGTCGTCCGGGTAAGGGAGGGTTTGGCCGGTAGGGATTTCCTTGTCTCATCGCGCTCCAGCGACTCCTGTGGCGGGCTGGGCGCAGTGCGCGCTAACCAAGGGGGCCAGGTGCACGGTGTTTCCTCCGACACATTGGTGCGGCTGGCTTCCGGGTTGGAGGCGCGCTGTGTTAAAGAAGCAGTGCGGCTTGGTTGGGTTGTGCTTCGGAGGACGCATGACTTTCGACCTTCGTCTCTCCCGAGCCCGTACGGGAGTTGTAGCGATGAGACAAGATAGTAATTACTAGCGATTGGATACCACGAAAATTGGGGAGAAAAGGGGAGAAAAATTTAAAAATAAAATAAAAAATAAAAAGATGCAAAATGGCTGTGGGCTACACTAGTTCATTTAGCAGACAGACTTGCTTATAATTCCCGTGGCATTATTTCATAGTAAGAAATTTATATATTTTTTAATTACCTTTATTTAACTAGGCAGTTAAGAACAAATTCTTATTTTCAATGACGGCCTAGGAACAGTGGGTTAACTGCCTGTTTTAGGGGCAGAACGACAGATTTGTACCTTGTCAGCTCGGCGATTTGAACTTGCAACCTTTCGGTTACTAGTCCAACGCTCTAACCACTAGGCTACCCTGCCGCCCCAATTGAACAAAGATGAATAAAATAGAAAGGATATTTCCCCCAAACGATTTCCGAGGTAGTGTTAAACAGAACATGTGTTTCACTATGTTCTGTAGGCGATGGGCTCTCCAACCCTCTTCCAGGGGTCCTAGGCCTATAGGCTACTTTAGTTGTTATACAAACCTTATCAAAACATTGAGGCCTATAGGCTAGCTAGGCTACATGATACATGCGACTATGATTAGAAAAAATGCAAGCACCTTTCCTTTCCTTAGTTTGCACAAACCGGGCATTATTCACAAGTGATGATATTCTCACCCATCAGACTATTCTCAATTTAATCTTTACATATACTAAATATGTGTCAAATTAGATTTGATATAGAATGGGCCATCATCATTCACCTGTCAGAAGAGAAGAGGGACGGGGAAAAAAGATGTCACCTGTATGCACTTGAATATCGAATGGAGGACGCTTTTCCCGCGGTTCCCGCGGTTCATTTTCATGCCAGCCAGGTAGGCTACTCCGGTTTGTGAAGTGAAGCAATGTGCTTCATATTAGAATAGTTAAGAATAGTTAAGAAATAAATATAATAGGCCAAGCCTATAGAAGGCTGATGGGATCCTCCACTTTTTAATAGAGGCCATCAGAACTCTGTTTTCTCACGCAATTGCATAGCATAGCCTAACCTATCGAAATGTTACACAACATAGGTTTATAGCAACAGTTATTTAATTCTATGCATCAACCAGCTATGAGGTGCCTCAACCAGCTATGAGGTGCCTTCTCACTGAAGGCACAAACTCTGAAGGCCTCCCGTGAAGTGTTTGATTTGATTTTCTATTGCGATTGCATTGATGTCAGAGTGGTTAGAGGGACAATAGAGCCCTGAGTACCAGACCATTAGTGACCTGAAGGAGGGACAATAGAGCCCTGAGTACCAGGCCTTTAATAACCTGATGGATGGACAATAGAGCCCTGAGTACCAGGCCATTAGTGACCTGATGGACGGACAATAGAGCCCTGAGTACCAGGCCATTAGTGACCTGATGGAGGGACAATAGAGCCCTGAGTACCAGACCATTAGTGACCTGAAGGAGGGACAATAGAGCCCTGAGTACCAGGCCTTTAGCGACTGGCCGTTAGCTTGTTTGGTAGGCTACTAATGACCATCAGCGGCATCCGAATGCAGGTTTGGAGAAGCCTAGTTACCGTGACTCAACTGTCACGTGGCGTTTGACTGAGGTCATGACTCGTGACTACCGGTGTGGTGGCAATAAGATCGTCATAAACAGCCCTAGTTATGATCAAGGATCATTTTAGCTCAAATAGGCAAGTCAACTGCCATATCATGCCTGATTGTATCTGCTTCTTCTTCATTTTGATGTCGGGTCATGGGTGATCAAATTGACTATGATGACTGTGTAGAAATGAGCAGCCATCTTTGGGGTGTAGTTAACACTGTCAGCTACCGTTTCCTTGTTTATATAGTCTCTGTCAGACAGAGACACAACATTGGCATCCGTGTTTCTGAATTCATTGGTTCATTTGTGGCCCTATCAATATGAAGAGGCTGAGGAACGTCTACGTTGTTTCACATCAATAGATTTTTTTTTCTCTCACCTAGTCAGCTTGGGGATTTGAACCAGCAACTTTCCCGGTTACTGGCCCAATGCTGTTAATCGCTAGGCTAGCTGCCGCCCAACTCAAGGGTTAAGAAATAGAACTACTAAAATGCCATTTATTAAAGGATCAGGTCAAAGTAGAGGAGAACAAATCAGTATACAGAAACAAACAGGCTGTGAATACTCTCTGTAACCCTTACAAACGCAGCGCTTCATGCTCAACTATTACAACTGTAGTTAAATGTATTACTAGTTTGTCAACAGCTCTCACTGGCCCTGTAGAGGTCTGTTGTACTGTGTCTACACAGGAATACAGAACAGACAGACCTGGCTGGCTGTGATTGAGCCTAAGCACTCCAAGAACCTGGGAGGCCCTTTGTTTAATCTCCCTAGATGCATTAAAGATATGAGAGGCCAACCATAAAAGGCTATGGCTGCTGATGCTACAAGCCTCAAGCTGAAGCCCAAACCCAGGCAGGTTTACACTTAGCCAGTTGGACCTGGATGAAGCAAACACTTATTCTCTCTCTCTCTCTCTCTCTCTCTCTCTCTCTCTCTCTCTCTCTCTCTCTCTCTCTCTCTCTCTCTCTCTCTGTCTCTGTCTCTGTCTCTGTCTCTGTCTCTGTCTCTGTCTCTGTCTCTGTCTCTCTCTCGTCTCTCTCTCTCTCTCTCTCCAATGTTTATGAATGCATTAGCTCATTTGTGGCCTATCAATTCTCTCTCTGTTTCTGTCTCTCTCTCTCTTTCTCTCACTCTGTCTGTCTCTGTCGCCCGCCCGCCCGGGACATTGTCATTCCTCTGGCCTGAGAGAGTGATTTACATTAGAAAATACATCCACGTTACACTCAGCAATCACAACGATCATTTGTTGGCCATGCTGTTGGGGAGTAGAGAGGAGCAGAGAGCAGGGCCCTGGTTTATAGCATCAGCCGGCAGGACATGTGGAGTGGGTTGTTTCCAGTCTCCAGTGTGGCTGGGGTTTGTGTGGTCTGGTTTTCCTCTTTCCTGGGCTCAACACTATGGGACGTATCCCCAGTTTAGTTTAACCATAGCGCCTCTCCTCAGACCGGGGCTGGCTGTGTCTGAATGTGTCAACTGTCCAGTGGTCCCGGCAGCCTTTCTACAGATAGGCATCTCTATGAGACTGAACATGAACAGCTCAGAGATCCAACTAATAACTTAGTAGACTAATAAGACATCATTGGCTGATAGTTAGTGAGTACACAGTAGCTTTGGTCTGATAGTCAGTGAGTATACAGTCTAGCTTTGGTCGGATAGTTAGTGAGTACACAGTCTAGCTTTGGTCTGATAGTTAGTGAGTACACAGTAGCTTTGGTCTGATAGTTAATGAGTACACAGTCTAGCTTTGGTCTGATAGTTAGTGAGTACACAGTCTAGCTTTGGTCTGATAGTTAGTGAGTACACAGTAGCTTTGGTCTGATAGTTAGTGAGTACACAGTAGCTTTGGTCTGATAGTTAATGAGTACACAGTCTAGCTTTGGTCTGATAGTTAATGAGTACACAGTCTAGCTTTGGTCTGATATTTAGTGAGTACACAGTCTAGCTTTGGTCTGATAGTTAATGAGTACACAGTCTAGCTTTGGTCTGATAGTTAGTGAGTACACAGTAGCTTTGGTCTGATAGTTAGTGAGTACACAGTATCTTTGGTTTGATAGTTAATGAGTACACAGTAGCTTTGGTCTGATAGTTAGTGAGTACACAGTCTAGCTTTGGTCTGATAGTTAGTGAGTACACAGTAGCTTTGGTCTGATAGTCAGTGAGTACACAGTCTAGCTTTGGTCTGATAGTTAGTGAGTACACAGTATCTTTGGTTTGATAGTTAATGAGTACACAGTAGCTTTGGTCTGATAGTTAGTGAGTACACAGTCTAGCTTTGGTCTGATAGTTAGTGAGTACACAGTAGCTTTGGTCTGATAGTCAGTGAGTACACAGTCTAGCTTTGGTCTGATAGTTAGTGAGTACACAGTAGCTTTGGTCTGATAGTTAGTGAGTACACAGTAGCTTTGGTCTGATAGTTAGTGAGTACACAGTAGCTTTGGTCTGATAGTCAGTGAGTACACAGTCTAGCTTTGGTCTGATAGTTAGTTAGTACACAGTCTAGCTTTGGTCTGATAGTTAGTGAGTACACAGTCTAGCTTTGGTCTGATAGTGAGTACACAGTAGCTTTGGTCTGATAGTTAATGAGTACACAGTCTAGCTTTGGTCTGATAGTTAGTGAGTACACAGTAGCTTTGGTCTGATTGTTAGTGAGTACACAGTAGCTTTGGTCTGATAGTCAGTGAGTACACAGTCTAGCTTTGGTCTGATAGTTAGTGAGTACACAGTCTAGCTTTGGTCTGATAGTTAATGAGTACACAGTCTAGCTTTGGTCTGATAGTGAGTACACAGTAGCTTTGGTCTGATAGTTAGTGAGTACACAGTCTAGCTTTGGTCTGATAGTTAATGAGTACACAGTAGCTTTGGTTTGATAGTTAGTGAGTACACAGTAGCTTTGGTCTGATAGTAAGTGAGTACACAGTAGCTTTGGCCTGTAATTCATTTTGAATTACAGAAACACACGTTGTATGTTTGATCAGAAATATTACAGACCATGCAATAGATACAATTGTGTGAAAAATAATGTGGTCAAATAAATTAGCATCTCTACATAGCACAAGCAGCTTGTTTGCGTATGACATGGATGACATCATAACAGTTTCCCGTGGCATCAGAACAAGTTCCCCTTGGCAACGGTGGTTTGTGACATCATGTGAATATGTGAAGAATCTGTTTTATGCAACAGCAATGTAAAAGAGCTTTCACAGCTGGTCTGGGTTATGCCTGTACTGGGACCTGGCTCTGTACCCACAGGGGGTTGATGGCACCTTAATTGGGGAGGACGGGCTCTTGGTAATGACTGGAGCGGAATCAGTGGAACGGTATTAAATACATCAAATACATTGTTTGCCGTTCCATTCACTCTGTTCCAGCCATTATTATGAGCCGTCCTCCACTCAGCGGCCTCCAACCTCATTGGTAGGGTTTACTGGTTCCTCTCATACTAATAACACACTCAAGGATGATTTCTATCTCAGTAAACTGATATCTGTACTTGGCCATATAATACTACTGTCAATCAATCAATCAAATGTATTTATAAAGCCCTTTTTACATCAGCTGATGTTACAAAGTGCTGTACAGAAACCCAGCCTAAAACCCCAAATAGCAAGCAATGCAGGTGTAGAAGCACGGTGGCTAGGAAAAACTCCATAGAAAGGTAGGAACCTAGGAAGAAACCTAAAGAGGAACCAGGCTATGATGCCTGACCTATAGGCCTATAGGGTTCAGGTATGGGTTGATTTTTGTCTCCCTCTTCCTCACTTCCTTCCTCGTCACTCCTCACCTCTCCACCTGATAGCTGATGTATGGTGAGCGTTCTGGCAAAAATGTCACCCTAATTAATTAGGCCTAAGAGCAAGAATATCCTCATGATGTCTCAAAAGGTTCCTCCGTCCTCCATTCATCATTAAGAGCAAGGCTTTCCTCATCGTGTTTCAAACAGTTCCTCCGTCCTCCATTCGTCATTAAGAGCAAGGCTTTCCTCATGGTGTTTCAAACAGTTCCTCCGTCCTCCATTCGTCATTAAGAGCAAGGCTTTCCTCATGGTGTTTCAAACAGTTCCTCCGTCCTCCATTCGTCATTAAGAGCAAGGCTTTCCTCATGGTGTTTCAAACAGTTCCACCGTCCTCCATTCATTAATAGCAAGGCTTTCCTCATGGTGTTTCAAACAGTTCCACCGTCCTCCATTCATTAATAGCAAGGCTTTCCTCATGGTGTTTCAAACAGTTCCTCCGTCCTCCATTCGTCATTAATTAAGAGCAAGGCTTTCCTCATGTTGTTTCAAACAGTTCCACCGTCCTCCATTCATTAATAGCAAGGCTTTCCTCATGGTGTTTCAAACAGTTCCACCGTCCTCCATTCATTAATAGCAAGGCTTTCCTCATGGTGTTTCAAACAGTTCCTCCGTCCTCCATTCATTAATAGCAAGGCTTTCCTCATGGTGTTTCAAACAGTTCCTCCGTCCTCCATTCATTAATAGCAAGGCTATCGTCATGCTGTCAGGGCATATACCTGTAGCACAGAACAGCTAGCTTGTTTTCGGGGGTTAAGTCATCATGGCTATGATTGATTGATTGATTGATTGATTGATTGCTATCTGACATGACAGATGTGTTTTGTTCCTGTGGCAGGATCAGAATGTAAGCCATGTTCTACCCTGCAGCCCTGTGTGAGTGTCTCAGAGGCGTCCTCCTTGTCCTCGTCCCTGTCCCCAGCCTCCGTCGCTAAGGACGTCTTCTTCAACATCGCCACTGAGGAAAAGGTAGAAAGGCTTTCTTCTCCTTCTATTCTCTGTCTTTCACACTCAGTGCATCCTCATCTGAACGTGTCAAAACAACAAGCCCTAACTCCTCTCTCTCTCTCTCCACACTCTTCCCTCCCTCCCTCCCTCCCTCCCTCCCTCCCTCCCTCCCTCCCTCCCTCCCTCAGGAGGATGGAAGTGACTATGAGAACCCAAGCCTGGATGAGGATGTAGACAGCAGTGTGGAGGATCTGATGGGTTTAAGCTGCTCCTTCATAGACTCAAACTATTACAAAGACCATCAAGGGGCACGCTCTGTATCGGTTGCCACAGAAACCAGCCCTCCTACCCTGGGCTTTCCCAGTAGATATAGAGACAGTCCCCAGCACAGCTCCCAGCTCCATCCCAATCCACATCCCTATCCATATCCCTATCAAGAGACTGAAAACAAATCCATACCCCATCACACTATTGTGGTCACCCAGTTCAACCCTAACCTGTCGCTGTCAGGCAGTGCCATGGACGGCTATAACAGTGAGTCGGTGGACCCTGTGGGTGTGGTGAGCACTATGGTGAATCTGAATGGACCAGGAGGACAAGGAGACATGATGGATTCTGACAGAGAGAGCTTCCCTATCCTGATCAGGTCCATGTCTACATCACGGAGACACAGCTTGGGCATGCCCATGTCTCCCATCGACTTGGGGAGGAGGTAAGGCCCTCTCTCTCCACTCAACTCACTATTTGTATTTATTGTATTGAACCTTTATTTAACGAGGCAAGTCAGTTAAGAACAAATTCTTATTTACAATGACGGCCGACCAAAAGGCAAAAGGCCTCCTGCGAGAATGGGTGGGATGAATTTAAAAATAATAATAAATACAATATAAATATAGGACAAAACACAGGTCCGTCTGTGTGAATGGTATGGTAACAACCTGTCTATTAGTCTGATAATGTTGAACGTTAATCAATGATATAACTGTCAAAAAAAAATGTCATGCTAATTGCTGTAAATTCCTTACGTTTTAACAAAACATTTTTTAAATAAAGGTGCTACATATAGAAATTTTGGGGGAATTTTTGCATTGTAATTTCAGAAAATGTCCATAACATATCTGCATTAATAGTGGAATGATAGTGTTTCACAGTGTTACTTACCCGCCAGTGTCGTGATTGGCTGTCCACCAGCTGGTGGACTAAAACCGAAAGTAAAAGGCTCAGGCGAGAGTCTCCACCTTGTTACTGTGAAAGGGGTTATGGGGGAGGGGTAGATTTGTTTTGACTGCAGACTAGTGCTGTTGCAATTCCCCTAGCTTCCAATTCTAAGAAATTCTAGGTGAAGCACCTTTAATGACAATATAAGTATAAATGACTTCAGCAAATAAGTAAATGACTTAAGCAAATAAGTAAATGACATCAGCAACAACCACAAAAAATTATAGAATAATAATTATATTTCATGTAACTGTACAAAAAGGCATGTTTTCAGATGATCTCTGTATTTTTTTGGTTTCTTACTTTAACATTTCACTCTCGTGACAACAAATAAGGGCTTCGACTAGAATTATCCCCGGTAACATGAGCGGTTACATCTCAGAGACCAGAGAACTTCTGCTTCTAGTTCTCTGTGTCCTTAAATGAGTTCTGAAAGTTCTCTTGTGGTTTTAGTCTGACACTTCAACACATAACAACTTGGGTTAAAAATTGCAGTGTAGACAAGGCCACGATAAGATAAACGATTAATGAAACACCCAAACACCACAACAGCATACATTTCCTCTTTCATGTTTCACCTTTCTTTCCGCTCTTCAACTTTCCCACCTGGGTCCAAGAAGCTTCTAAACAGCTTCTACCCCCAAGCCATAAGACTCCTGAACAGACTATTTGCATTGCCCCCCCCCCCCTTTTTACTCTGCTGCTACTCTCTATTTATTATCTATGCATAGTCACTTTAATAACTCTACCTACATGTACATATTACCTCAACTTACCTCGACTAACCGGTGCCCCCGCACATTGACTCTGTATATAGCCTCGCTATTGTTATTTTACTGCTACGCTTCAATTATTTGTTGCTTCTTATTTCTTCTTCTTTTCTTGTTTTCTTCTTTTTCTTAATGCTGCATTGTTGGTTAAGGGCTTGTAAGTAAGCATTTCACTGTAAGGTCTGTTATACCTGTTGTATTTGGCTCATGTGACAAATAACATTTATTTGATATGTAGCCCTTTCCTGCAGTCAAATGACTTAGCGGCTTCTTGTGTGGAATGTTATTCATATTTTTCATAATTTCATAATTAATCAACATTATTTCAAAAATCTGCAGAATATCCGGTGTTTCTATGTCAACCGGTTTTGTTAACTTTCAGTTTTCTGTGATGTATATAAAGTCTAATATTGGGATGCAAACTCAAAATTGAATACACTTCAACTCTGTATCTGACATGGTACAGGTGTCTTCTTTTTTAAAGTCCATAACCATGTGTGTGAAGTGTATACTTTTGTTTCTAAGTAGATTTGTTTAAAACTACCCAGAAACACTCTGTGTGACCCTGATTTAGCCCGCTGCAGTACATTGAAATAGCCATTGCATTGTATAATGAGTCATCTGCGTTGGTGGACATAATTTGCACGTTCTCATAAGACATTTACACTTAATAAATGTCATTTTCACTTTCTCATAAGACATTTACACTTAATAAATGTCATTTTCACTTGCCGTTTTACTTTAGGCACCAAAAGCCACCCTTAAATAATAACAAGCATTACAATAGATCAGAGTCTTGATATATCATGCCAAGTTGCAATAACAACCATGTACATGTCTATATGCTACTATTAGCATGAACAGCTCCTACATATGATCCTCTGTGGCTCCGTCGATAGAGCATGGCGCTAGCCACGCTTGGGTCACGGGTTTCCATTCCCGCTGGGGTCACCAATGCAAAAACAAAAAACATGTATGCACGCACTACTGTAAGTCACTTTGGATAAAAGCTAGTGGTGCCCTCTAAATGGAGTTGAATCATCTCTCTCTATAGGCTGAGCCTGGATGCCATAGACAGCGATGGAGAGAGGGATGACTCTCCCTCCCACCTACAGGCCTTTATATACCCAGGATGCCCTGAGCAGGAAGTGGAGGAGTCAGATGGGACAGACCTCTCCAGATCTGAAGCCAAGGAGACAGAAACGGTATTGATGCCACACCACGGCCATACCTGGTGTGTTTGAACATTGCACTCAGCTTGGAGAGCATAAACACATGTTAAAAAAAGATAACTAGTATAGTATGCACTAAGTACTGTGATTTCACTCTTCTCTACAAAAACTCAACAAAAGAAAGAAAACAAGAATATTTTTTCAATCAACCAACTTGGTAAAATAAAGGTAAATAACATATAAATAAATACATTATGTCTGACATCATTGTAGGAGGAGTGCAGTCGGTCTGGAAGGACATACTCCAGAACAGAGATTCTGGCCACAGATGAGCGTGTTCACGTTGCACACGTGTCTCGCGTGGTGGAGACATCTAAGAGGGCAGCAGGAGGTCAGTGTGTAGAGTAAACTGCCTTTGACCCCCCCCCCCCCCCCCCCCCCCCCCCCCCTCCCATCCCTCCCCCTGTATGCCCAGAGGGCCACAGACCAACATCCTGCTGTCAGAATGTTTGAACTGAACACAACACAATGAGACTGTGGGAGGCCAAAGCCCGGTCCAAAGCTCGGTCCAAAGCTCGGTCCAAAGCTCGGTCCAAAGCTCGCTCCATTTATGGTGGGGGCCAAAGCCCGGTCCAAAGCTCGGTCCAAAGCTCGGTCCAAAGCTCGGTCCATTTATGGTGGGGACCAAAGCCCG